>NW_011332765.1:17169-23974 GCF_000735185.1 Notothenia coriiceps
GGCGGGGCGCTCAGCTGTTTTATACGGTAAGGTGAGTGCGCACGCATGCAGGGTAGGGCCCGCCCCCGGGGCGCCGGCTACGTCCTATAGAGAAATCCAGTAAGGTGAATGCTTGCATGATAAAGGTAGTACCCATAGAGTCCAGTAGAGGGCTCCCGTCTGTGCTAATATAAACTAAGGGTTCACGAATATGTAACCCTGGTGTTCTCCTTAGTATGCCTTACGTTCCCTACCTGGACAAAGGGGAGCCCAAAGGGAAGTAACAAGAATACTAAAAAACTAGACCGTGCGCAAGAGAAAAAAGACAGAGAGGAAACCGATTTGTGAAGCACCAAGTGGTCTTTTAATTAATCAAAGAAAAAGAGAACTCACCAGCCAATTTGTAAACTTGCGAACAAAACAAGAAACAACTTTCACATAACAGAAAGCAACCACAGTAAATCATAACAATACTCAGAACTTCTATAAGTTCTGTTGCAACAAAAACACTACACTGCTGCACAGATCATCCACTGCCATCCATGCAGCTCACAGGGGAAGGAAGAGATCAGTAAAATCAGTTTAGGATGGCCGAAGACACTACACTACCCATAATCCCCAGCTATCGTTTGGGACTACAGTCCCGTTGACAAACCCCGTGATTAATCTTCAAGCTCTGGGATTTGGATGTTGGAGTGGCAGTGCGCCAAGGTTACGCCGAGCGTCAAGCTCTTTGAAATGGACTAAAACCACGGCAGACTATTGAAAACTGGACCCGAACGTCCCCCCAGAACTAGACATGCTGGCTATTGTGTTTCGCAACATGTTCTCTCTGGCACGTCTCTAATGGGAATTGTAGTTTTCAAAGACGTTTTTGTTTTTCCCAAAATTAGAAGTTGACAGTATTAAACTGTGTACGGCCCTGGAGGTTTAGGCGATAGGAAACACATTGGTGTGTACAAATGTAAAACATTACTAAATGGGTGAAAATCGCTTGTATCCATAATGGGCAGCATTAATATATACCCACATGACAGCTCATTGTTACTTTGTAATTCTACTCCGTTACAATTCAGAGGTTAACCTGGTATTTTTACTCCACTAAATTTATTTTAGTTACTTTGCAGATTCTGATTAATGATGTGAAATATAAACAACCCTTAAAGCAGACTTTAGTCAAATTCAGGGAAGGTGATTGTCAAGTGCCAACAATCAGGAGAGATATTTGATAGTTGGTGCTTGAGAAGACTAAACATTTATCTGCAGATCTCTATAAAGTATATTAATTACTCATTATTCTCTACTAATAGTTAATTAAAAAATGTATATAATTGTTATTTTGTACATCCCTTTCAAGATTTCAAGATTTCCTAAGGTTTATTGACATATCATATACACAACTACAGTGTAGTTATGCAACAGTGCATTACAAGACATCTATCAATATGTGTGTATACCTCCACCATTAAACTGTCAAATTCTGCACATTTCTTATACTATCTACATACATAAGAGTATAATTAATGTATATAATATCAGTTAAAATAAGTGCTTCTCATCAGGGCTCTATAAATAAAGAACTACGGCAGATGTGTAATATTTAATGCAGCCGAACCGTGTATTACAATGCAGTTATGTGATGACTTCCAAAGAGAAAAGCAAGAACACTCGGAATAAAGTATTATTACTTGTTTTCGGATATCATATCGCATTAACATCATATCCCAACATGCATTGCGGCTAAAACATCCAATCAACGAGATTCAAGCTGAGGATCTTGGGTAATCTGTTCAGTGGGTGGTTTGTGGTGTGGATCGCTCGAAATGTCCCTTATAGGCCTACGTCTGTTTCCGGTTACTTTATTTACGGCTGAAAAGCCCAAGATTATAGAATTAAACGAATAAATAAAAACAAGGATAATTGTGTGTTATTGTTGAGTAAATAACAGTGTGTTATTTAGAAAATAATAACAAATTAGAAGGAAAAAAAGATTTAGAAAAATACTGATTTCAGTATTCCGAGGCTCTGAGCCCCATTTCTTTTCCTCACAGAGGACAAAAAAAGTCCGACACTATACGATTTAAAATTAAAATAATAATAGTAGCTTGATATTGAGTAAGGAGATGTTTTTATCAACCCCACAGCTTTCGGTCTTCCAAGACCTGACCGGACAAAAAGACGTGTTGCAGGCACGAAACACATTACCAATAGAAATACATTGCTTTTAAAATCGTTCTGTGTGACACAAAAAAAAGGGGAAAATCGTGTTGGTGAACACAAATCAATAGATTAAATGTTGTGACTAACATGAAATGCCGTGAGACTGGGTTGAGTCAATATGCAGTCTCAACTATGCAAGTACTCAAACAAAAACATTACAAAACAAGAATACAACCATTAAACCATGTTGATGTATACAAAAATGTTCATTTTAAGGCGCTTCAAGTTGGACACATCACTGTTAAAGCTTTCCATGTTTTTTAAGTCCTTCCTAAGAAATATACATAGAGTTTTCCACATCTGTAGCATGCATCAAGCAATTTTCTATATGAGCCCTGTTTCCTGCATCTCTGCAAACTTCAGGTATAATAGCACATGGATCTATTGCTGCACTAAATTAAACAAATAAATATCAAATAAAAGAAACTGAGAAAACCAACAAGCTGTAAATACATAAGATTTCTGAGCAACAGTTGTGTGTTGTGCTTTAAAACTCAAGCAACATCCGGTGTTGTCCTGGCTTTATGGGATGCTTCAGTTTGGAAATGCATTACTGTCACTTTCATTGAAATGTGGTCGCGGTAGTAGGAGCCGCCATTATGAAAAGAGAGCGTGGTATTTACAGTGGCGACTGGCCATTAGCGGGACAGTCCCACCTAGTGTCAGCAGAAAGTAATTCAAATAATAATTTAAAAAAAATGCAAATAAATGCAAAAAAATATACATCTTAAAATATATTTTTCAGATCATGTTTAATCAAATGATTCGTCTGTACATTGCTGTTTTAGTCTGTGTTCTTCTAATTAGTGTCTACAGTCTGTGCGAATTGAGCCGTTTTGAGCGACGTGGGTCAAGCCCCGATCTAGCCCCTCTCTCTCACAGTCTAAGTGAATGGGTGCTGTAAAAACTACACTGCGCATGCTCAGAGTATTTTTCTATTCAATGTGTGCGGCAAAAAAATAATCACCATAGGGACATTGTGAAGAGGAGATGAGAGAGAGCAGCGTATAACGATTCAAATCAGTAAAACGGAAAGAAAATGAATGAAGATGACCATCTACTTCAGCTTTGGTAAGTTCATTTTATGTCATATCTTTTGTTGATCTTCTGTGTTTTGCCTATAGGCTATTGGATCGATTGATATTGTGACCTTGGTGATGAGTGTCTGTCTGTGCTCTCGACACATTTAGTGATGTGACTCAGTCAGATCCAGAGGTTACAGAGGCAACGCAGACAAATTATCTGCTCTTATTCTTTTTCTACAGTTTCATCATGAACATCTTCAGAGAGGAGAGTGGTATTTGAAGTTTGGACGGGGGCTGGTTCCACAAAGATTGGACTGGCTCAGATTAAAAAAAGCATATAAATTCTTCAGTTGTGCAAATCTTTCCTAATAATCTGAGCGGTCTGTGCGAATGGCCTGTATTCACCCTGACACATGACACTTCAGAACACAGAAGGTTTTCTCAGGAGTTAATGGAGACCAAACCGGAGAGAAGGACATACATTTGGCGCTTTACAGAAGTTATTTTGCCTAAAATAATAGCTAATGTTGCTCAGGGCCTACTTTAGGCAACTAAGCAAATTGGACAATATTTATAAGATGACAACATTTACTTGTTTGTGTTTTTCAGCTTGCTTTAAATATCATATTTATCCTTGTCTTAGGTCTGTACTTACAAGACAATTATCCAATGTATTTAACAAATTAAATAGATCTGGTGTCTTTATCATAACAGATGTTTTGCCCCATTGAAGAAACAATTGCTCAACCTAAGTTCTGTTGCCGGATTAAGAATGGGGACCTCATATATACAATCATGTCCAGCGACATAAAGGCAGCCAGAAATGGCAGCAGGGGGGTGATATGCATGCAACTGTTCAGGGTGACAAGTTGATAAGTCAACAGAATTAACAACCCTTAAATCAGCGTGTTTCAAACATGATGATATCTGGTGGGCAGCTCTAAAGATCTGCATAAATCATAACAAAATGAAACAGACTTTCCTGCTTAAATCAACATATGATGCGGCAATGTTCATGTGTACAGTTCCCATTGCACAATTTGACACTGCTGACGTGTTGTCTCTGTAACAACTAACAACGATTTCCATTTTATTTCAAAGTACTCTACCATTATCATGACCATGGCAACAGTAATACAACATCTGTATTGGTTTATTTTGTATAACTGTCATTAGACCAGTCAAGGTGCAAACTTGTGCAACCAGCCCCCAAGGTATAATTAGTGCAAATATGAGTTGGGATGTAATTATGTAAAGGAAGAGAAGCTGTATGAGTGGTCCAGTTCAGCTGTAAACTATGAGTTTGAGATATTCACACCCAGAAGTCTCTGATGTTCTTAAGCTTCACAGCCAAACTAGTTGATCCACCTGAAAATGCAGAATGGAAACAACTGTATCCGTCTTCTAAAGTCAACGATGGGTTTCATAGTGTTTTCTTTCGCTGCTATAGTTTAGGGTTAAATGCGGACACTCAGCAGTACACACACCAGTAGATCAGGTTAAATAGGATGTATGCGCCAGGGAAGATCATGCGAGAGGAGGTATCGATGGCGTGGGTGTTCTGGATAATCCGGAAGCCCTTCTTCTTCTTGGTCTCTGTAGGCTCATTGTCCAGCGAGAGATGCACCACTATCCGCTCCGGTTTTTCCGATGCATCATCAGCCGCCATGGAGCCCCGTGTGTACCCCGCCAGACTGTTGGCGTCCGCCTCGCTGTACGTTCCGTCCAGCATCATGGTCCTGCCATGGGACATGCCACAGGTGCAGGGCAGGTTCTGAGACTAAACAAAAGAGAGGAAAGAAATCAAGATTGTTAAAGACTAATATGAATTTGAGACGTACAGCAATTCTGAAAAGGTCTCTGTACCTGTTCCCTGGCTTTTTCTCTGAGCTTACGGTCTTTACCGTCCCTCACCGTCGTCAGGTAGTTGACGGCAGCGTATTCAAGCACCGACAGGAAGACAAAGACGAAACTGACCCAGAGGTAAATGTCCACAGCTTTTATGTAGGACACCCTGGGCATGGAGGCGTTGACTCCAGTGATGATGGTGGACATGGTGAGCACCGTGGTTATACCTGAGGAACACAAAACATACAACTTTCTATGAACATTTGAAAAGCCAACCACAGACATTTCTTTGGGGTGCTGCGGCTTTCCTTGGGTGGCTACAGAACCCCCAGGTCTTTTTCTTGCACCACCTATAGTTCTCGAAAAGGAGGGGAAACACTAAAAACAGTCGAAACTAAAATATAGGAGGAGGAGGTTCCCAGACAAAGAATGGGAATCAGTGATTGGCTATCTCTATAAACATTGTCAATATGTAGAATCTGACCATAACAGGACAAGATTTTGGTATTGGAAGCATTCTGGTTACCGTTTGTAATCTCCAAGTAGTTTTGACCAATCAAAAGGAGTTTGGTTGCATTAAGGTGAACGACAATAGCAGAATAGTCCGAATAAATAGGCTGTGATGCTTCAGCTATCATCTTTTGTAGAAATTGTCTTTCAAGTCGGACCATAAACAAAGACAGGAGCTCAGAAGGAGAAGTATTTGATCGGATATCCATTATCCGTCCCTTGGATATCAGCTAGCTAGGCTTTATCGTCGTAATATTGACGATAGCCAATGAGTTTTGAGATTGTGAACGCACATTCACAGCTCAATCATGTTTGCGTCTTGACTCCAGCTCCATACTTTTTTTTTTTGTAATATTTTATTTATAGTTTTAAGGTTTATTTAACAGTTAAACATGAAAACAAAAAAACAAACATGTAGCATAAAAACGCAAAGCATCCCCCCCTCCCCCCAAAATAACAAAAGAAAGACAAACAAAAACAAACAAAAGTCAGTGCATAAATCAAAACACAACGAGATACTACACATACACAGTGTTACTGTATATCCAGAGGCCTGTTGGCTAACCAGATGATATACCTATGGTGGCGTCAGTGATGCATCTATAAATTCTAAATAAGGCTGCCAGATCTTCAGAAAGGTGTTATATCCTTTTCTAAGACTATATGTGATCTTTTCAAGAGGGCTACAGCTGTTCATTTCTGAAGACAATCTATCAATGAGGAGAGGAGAGTCAGATTTCCATGTTAGTGTTATGCATTTCCTAGCCACACATAAAGCAATTTCCATAAATTGAATTTGGGATTTAGTTAAAGATCTATTGAGACTTGTGAAATCGCCCAGTAAGCAAAGCTCAGGATCTAAAGGGAAGGTAGATCCTGTGATCTTGGTTAAGGTGTCACACAAATCGTACCAAAAGCACCTCACTTTTGTGCAAAGCCAGGTACAGTGTAGGAAGGAGCCGACCTCAATACCACACCTGAAGCACATCTCTGACAGCTCGGGCTTGGATCTATGTAGTTTCTGTGGGGTGAGGTACAGTTGATGGAGGAAATTATAGTGAACCAGTCTGTACCTGGCATTAAAAGTAGCTGACAAACTGTCTTTACATTGTTTTGACTGCTATATTTTGTACAGCACTCTGTGCATTCGTGCTGGGAGGGGTGCTTTAGAAATAAACTTTTACTTACTTACTTACTTACATAAATCTGACCAGAGCTGTTCA
>NW_011332766.1:0-738 GCF_000735185.1 Notothenia coriiceps
GTGAGAGAGGAATGATGAGATCGGATATTTGTGTGTGTGTGTGTGTGTGTGTGTGTGTGTGTGTGTGTGTGTGTGTGTGTGTGTGTGTGTGTGTGTGTGTGTGTGTGTGTGGAACAGCGGGTCATTGTTGGGATTGCACGCCACTGTCACTCCCAATTCTCCTACAGCTCCTCAGCTGCAGAGGCTCTTACCTCTGGATGAAGGAAGGAAGTGAGCAGGAGAAAGTGCTGCTTCAGGTTTTGGACGAAATTTCTGTTTAACGACGTTCCTTTTTCTCGACATCTCCGGCTTTTCTTCTCAGATTTCTACTGATTTATCCCAGTCTCTCTCTGGCTGCTAATGTCTAGAGGAGTAAACATCACGTTTTACAGTTTATTGATCAGGCAGTTTGGTGATTGTATCATCAGGACCCACAACTAATCAAATAATGTGGAATGAAACGCACTTTGATGCTAATTATCATATTAAAATGAATTAATCAGTTCATATCAAGCTAAATATTTGGTGATTGAAACTAACCAGGCCAACTAAACTTTGAACTAAACAAGTTAATTCACCCTAAGACAGTTTTTCAAATGCATACAGTGTTATACTTGAAACCAGAATACACTCCAATAGTATGAAGATTACAACACATGTTCCTGCATGTTTTAAAATTGGTTTAGTCCATATCCATATATACTGGCCTATACCTACAGCAGATATCTGTGTGTTTTTATTACATGTCCTAACAGTCCC
>NW_011332766.1:752-1669 GCF_000735185.1 Notothenia coriiceps
CCCCCCCCCCTCTACAGGAGACTTTGACAGGAAGCAGACGGACTTGGTGCTCGACAGCTTCGAGTATTTCGACCAGAAGGGCCGAGATAAAGAGGACGACCTCCACAAGTCTTACAACGACAGATCCTACCTGAGCTCCGAGGAGCTGGGCCCCGGGGAGAGCCGCACCGGTGAGAGCACACACACACACACACACACACACACACACACACACACACACACACGCACACACACACACACACACACACACACACACACACACACACACACACACACGCACACACACACATTTGAATACTTTATTTGGTTCCACAAATTATATTACATAGGACAGGGAATCAAATACATCGGGGCTAAGCAGCACAGAACACTTAGGGGAACACATAGCATCTCCCTCTCCACACGGCTAAGCTGCCAATAAAAGCTGAAACAGAGCAACAGTATTTGGCAATTTGTTTGGCTTTTCTCTTTGACATTCCAGAAATTCTCAGACCAATCATAGTGAATTTATATACATGACCAAGACTTCCGAATATGAGTATGCTATATCTACACTTGAACCCAAAGCTGGTTATCACATCGAGCAGTGGTTGGTATTTGATATACTTGTCCTGGAAAGCCTGGTCCATGTACAGGTCAAAGGCACAGCCTACTTCTAAGATTAGCACCTCCCTGTGGTTGGTGTCAACAAAAACAACATCAGGTGTGTTTGGGATGTTAGCAAATAAATCATTGGTCAAACCAAACCATTCTGGTAACACTCTAGCGTGCTTGTACATGTCTGCGCTACATGGTAGGATGTTTTGTACCGCATCAGACGCAATGTCCACAATACGGTCATGACGGGCTATGTACAGGCGTTTGTATGCATTACACACACACACACACACACGCACGCACGCACGCACGCACGCACA
>NW_011332766.1:1707-7343 GCF_000735185.1 Notothenia coriiceps
ACCCCCCCACACCCACCCCCCACACACACACGCAAACACCCGCACACCGAACCCACACCACACCACAAACACACACACACACCACCACGCACCAGACACAACCACACACCACACACACACATTCTTTTTGCCTCTCATAACGGTGAAGTCGCGAAACACTACGCGTAGACGACATGCACGATGACAACCGGCAGCCGACTGTCAGAAACGCACACAAGTCGACCTCTCTGAAAACGGTTCTGCGGTCTCTGCGCTCGCGTTGTGTTGTTAGCCCGGCATGCCGCTCGCACACGAAGCCACAGTCAAACCACATAGTCGCACGGCACACAACATGTACAGTTCTCATGATAAGATAAGATATAACTCTGCGGTGCACTGTCATTGATGCATAAGGGAGATACCCTTGACAACGGGTGATTAAACAAGACATCGCCTGGTAATTCTCGTCTATCTACTCTGTAAACACAAAAAAATGTGACGGGGTAGTATAGTATACTTTACGCCGAGGTGGCAAACAGGAAAGATTTACAAAGTGTGGTACGCGAGATAGAAGAATATGCTTCTCCTGAAAACCCCTGTCGGGATAGCTGCCGGCCAGCTCCGTGATTCGCGAGGAGGTCTAAGTCTATAGTTCTCGAAGGAGTCTTTGCGGGTCTTCTACTCGTAGTGTTGATAGACTCTAAGCTCGAGATATACAGTGAAAAAATACAACAGTAGGGTAAAAGGTAAATTATAGGCGCTGGGATACCCGGAGTAAGGACGGTGCGTCTCGAGACTTCTATGAAGTATAGACTGATCCACGGTTTTAAGGTCTTTTAGAAGTTTCTACCATTTGAAAGGTGCCCTTACATTGACCCTTAAAAGAATTTAACTTCTACCGGAGAAGCATCGCTTGGATGTTATATCAACCTATGATAACTCGGGTATTGACGCTGATTTTGTTTGTCTTACGGTAAGTTCATGTGAACTTAATAGGTACGGCATGTTCGTAAGGAGTTAGTGTTAGCGCATGTCACACATACGTGTTGATCGTGCGACGCGACATACTGGGTGTGGGATGTAGAGACACGTAGGAGGAGTGCACGGTGGTGTTACAAAGATCTTCTGCGTAGTGTGAAAACGTCGGGTTTCGTGTTCTGTTTACGTTCGGTGTGTAAACTTCGACGACCTGATGTGTTTCAGTTCAGTTCAAATTCACAAAATATACTGGTGTACCTAAATAAACGATTGGTAGGTGGATGTGAGACTACAAACAAAAACAACTGTGGTTGGTGTACCTACCACGATTAGAATACTCATCGCAGACACGGAAACGGGGAAACCCGGGCGCCGGAAACTGGACATGTACTGGTACCAGAAAGGTCCTGTTACACGAATATAAGTTTATGAGTTGGTGCACGTCCCAGACATTAATATCCATAAGTACAATTCTAACGTTCATAGTGTATGTTTACATAATGTAGATGATGTCACACAAGAGCTCAGCAACAAAGTATGGTTCCTGGTGAAGTCGGTTATTTTTTTGTGAGAGCCTAGGTGGAATTGAGTGTTTATAGGTTTTTGCGATAGCGAAGGGTTTTGTCTAATGTTTAGCGGGCTTTTAAAAAAGCAAAATATTGGTTGTTCCGTTGTTCCACCACTCGCTTATCCCTACCATAGCTAATGTTCAAATTGCATGATGATGAAAATTAGCTATGGCCGAATAGTATCGGCGAAATTGCCGAGATGAGATAGGCCCAGAGAACTTCTTTTGTTTTCGTTTGATTGATTTGTTTACCTTGGGTTATTGATTGTTACGGAAAAAAAAATTTACTTTTGTATTATAAGTGAAGTTTTCTTTGTTGTTAAAAATTGTTTAGATACTTATTAGCTACTGTCTCTGATTGTCTTATCGCTTTAAATTTTGTTTTAATTTATTGACTAACATGGAGATTAGTACAATCGGGTACAACACATATTACATCAATTGAGAGACCAACGAAATCAGGATATGTAATTGTGAGCACCGTCACTTCCCCGTGAATGAGCACTACCCGATGTCTCGACGTCTTTCTGTCAAGACTTGGCCGACGGTAAGCGAGCGAGACTTACACCTCGGTGGAAAAACGATTTACAATCCTGTTTACGGAGCACATGGCGGGCGACAATGTACGGATTTGCTCCTATAGGTGTAGCGTCTGCGCGGGCATTTCAAATTGGCTGTGGAGCCTGCGAAGAAGACGAGGCGGTAGAGGAGACACACATCACCACACAGAACACACACACGACACCACACCAACACACACACACACACACACACCAACACGACACACACACCGACACACACACACACAACACACACACACACGACGACACACAGCTACACACGACACACGCAGCACACACACGACACACACGACACACACACACACGACCGACACACACACACAAACACACACGACACACGACGACACGACGACCAACACACCACGACAACACACACACACACAACGACGGTACATATCGACGGGCACCCATTTGACGGGCGGGAGCGTGCGTCGCCGCCACTCCTCTTCTAGAGAGCAGACCTACTTTCAGTTTTTATGAGTTTTATTAGCTATTGCGTACAACGTCAGAAGAACGCACGGAATCTTTTGCGCTCAAGCCGAGATGTGATTTTTTGACGGTTATATTACAAACGACATCTTATTATGTGTACTGTATATAAAAATGTACAGAGGTCGATGGGCGTCATTGTAAAAATTACTAACGGAGAAATTAAGGTGATAATCTTGTCATCGACGTTATATAGAAGTGGAATGTCATTATAATCTACTACTTGAATATCACGATGGCTGTATGTAGCGGGGGACTCTATGACTGGTCACACGGGGTCTAACTCTGAGGAGACGATCAGTACGAACAGAGACAATGTTTCTTTTGTACGAAAATATAGTAAAAAACGAAGGATACAACGAAATAAACACGTCAATTTTTTCCTTCGAAGCGGAATTTCGGAGGCGGACGGACACATATCAAATGGTCAGACAATTAGTCAACGGATATTTCGAGATTACGACGAGGCGCATGAAAATACACCCTGTTAACATGAAGATGAATTAGCTGACGGAGGCTCAACAGATCATTTCACTCGAGATACATACGATTATAGATTAGATAATTTCACTGAGCCTCCGTTCACATATGTAGTCTTTCGAACAATAGCCGGATCCTCGCTCAGCTCACAATTGCATATAAGAGACTGCGATTATCCAACAATTAGTAAAGTACAGCAGACTACTATATAAGGCTTCTAGTATATCATACATATAGCGAAGAGATCTCTTGATAACAATTATTCAATTCACGCTTGTCATTTTCTTCTCATTTCTACGGGAATTTTCCGGCGACGTGCCAAGAGGTCGTTGTATGAGTTATTACATCATATGACAGGGCACTGTAAGGTCCGGTAAAGAGAGCAAACTAGTATAGGACTCTTATTCATCGGGGTAAGCCACCCGACGGGAACCAATTTAGTGACGACCAAGTAAACTAATAACCACACGAGGCGGACCGTCGTCCCACTTACCCGCGGGCACAGGGTATAGGTGTTTCCAGACCATAACCACGCGCTCTCTTCCGCATATAGGGAACTAGATTAACATCTGATTCAGACGCAGACCAAGTGCTACTTGTTTAACGAAAATAAAAGATAAGACTACACGTTTCAGCTCAGTTTACACTTGAGTTTTTTAATTGACGCGCGTATATAATCGGTTTTAAGAGTGTGTTTACAGATTTAGACACGCCCTCTGTTAATTTATACTGTAAAATAAAGGGCTTTCCAGTGAGAAGAAAAGCTAAGGAGGATAGAGCAGGTAGTAAAGTTGTGAGACACTCCTGCGAAATTCAGTACAGATCTCACATGCACGTGTAGAACTTTGTCAAGCTAAAACATTTACAGAAGAAGACGACGGACGGTTCAACTAATAAGCGTCGACACTTTTGGGTGAAAATTCCCAGACACTCACACACACACACACACACACACACACACACACACACACACACACACACACACACACACTTTCTCTCTCCTATCAAATCAGCCAAAAACGATTAGGACACATTTTCATTCAATGCGATCGTGAAACACGTCTCACATGTTTGCGCGTGCAGGAGTCGTGCTTTTCAGATCTTTTGTAATGCACGTTGCTTAGGATGAAAGTGAAATCTAATGTAATGCATGCTAGCTGATGTCTACACACACACACATATATATTAAGTGTATTTCTCTGTGTGCAGACTTTGTGGCCGTGCTGACAGGGTCCTCTGACTCGTGGCTGCCCAGCTCTAACGGAGTGGCTCGAGCTCGTTTCTCTCTGACCAGAACCAGCCTGGCCTTCTCCATCACATACCAGAGGTACAGACACGCAATGCATCCTGGGATTGGATTTGTGAAAGCTTTAGGTCGGGTTGCCCTCACAAGCATTCATTTTCCAACGATTACCGCTAATCCAAAACATATCAATTTTGTTTTTTTCTCTAAATTCAGATACAACTGAGCCAAAACTCCACTTAAACATGTGATGCAGTCTCGACTTGAACTACTTACAAAGTCTTTTTAAGATGATTGAGCACAGTATTTAGGTACCTTGAAGAAAGCCAAGAGACAGACTCGACCATATTGAGTTTTATGGTTTCAAATCAGCCAAAAAAGATTTTTAAAAAGAGGACATATTTTCTTTAATGCGATCATTTGGCTAATAACTCACTTTTCAGCTTGTTGGCAACAATGTCATGTTTTGCAAAGGAATACAGAGAAGCTGAGACCTCTCTTGTGTCCCCTATTTACTCACCTGAAAGCATGAATACCGTTTATTAATGTTTTAACTCGACCCAATCCTGGATAGCCTTTAAATTCTGTTGCACCAAACTTAAAAAACTAGCTTGAAAGGAAAAAAGGTTACAAAAATATTTTTAGTTGTACCTGATTATTTCACCAAAACAATTTAATCCAGTATCAACGTTAACCTAACTTTAAATAAGGGTCCAGCTAACCATAACCCTCATTTGTTTTAGGGTTAACCTTTAAATACCTAGTTTTGCTAATCCCTGATTCCAACTTAAAACCAATACATCCTTGTTTGCTGTACCTACTTTTCAAAAGGTTCAGCTCTTTTCCTTACCTCCCCTCCTAAGATATAGAAGTACCAGCACATGCAGTTTGGAAGAGACGTTTTTGAATACACATTGCACTTTTTTAAAATCCCCCTGTTTCCCCTTTTTCTCAGAATGACTCGGCCCAGTAAAATCGCCTTCCTGGATTCAGACGGGACGACGGCGTTCGAGTACAAAGTCCCTAGAGGACAGTTAGACATGGTAAATATACACCTCCATTAGTGTGTGTGTGTGTGTGTGTGTGTGTGTGTGTGTGTGTGTGTGTGTGTGTGTGTGTGTGTGTGTGTGTGTGTGTGTGTGTGTGTGTGTGTGTGTGAGAAAGAGAGAGAATGCTCTCGCTGAAGCTCTGACTTTTTCCTCCCATAACTCACTCTGTGATTATAAACAATAAACACACTCGCCGACACACACACACACACACACACACACACACACACACACACACACACACACACACACACACACACACACACACA
>NW_011332767.1:0-4324 GCF_000735185.1 Notothenia coriiceps
TTCTGTTTTGCACCTCCTCCTATTAATATCTTTGTACATCCTGCACTAAACTGTTTTATTGTAGAGATCACTTACAGTATCTTCTTGATTTTTTATATTCTATATTTCTATCACAGACCTTCTACTTTCCCCCTATGAAAGTATGTACTCTTAATATTTTTGTAATCAAATATAACACATAAAAACAATAATTCAATAACCTGCTTTAACCACTAGGCGGTGCACACAAGGTACACACAGCTATAATAACTTTGTATTATTAGTGTAGGACACTTATGTATGTACAACATCTGAAGATGTGTATGTTTTCACATAATTTTATAGCATATTGCTATACTATTTCAGACTCAGTATTTACATTCTTATATTCAAAGAAAATCAAAGTCCTTTTATATCAGCTGTGCACCGTTATGGTGTAAATATAACCTATCTACGAATTAGATCAAATATAAAAGTCAGCCGAATTAAGGTTGATACTGCAAGGAGACGTATTGTGTGAAGAGAAATTGAAGATGTTGTTTAATTGTTGATATATTTATGATCCACGTTAAGTATTCAGTTTCGGCGGAATTTCTTCCAGTTTTTCCAAAGGTCTTCTCATCAGGGCTCTATAAATAAAGAACTACGGCAGATCTGTAATATGTAATGCAGCCGAACCGTGTATTACAATGCCGTTATGTGATGACTTTCAAAGAGAAAAGCAAGAACACTCGGAATTAAGTATTATTTTATTCTTTTAAAATGTTTTTCCGATTTCATATCATATAAACACCAAATCCCAACATGCATTGCGGCCAAGCGGCAAACTCTGGGGAAGAGCCGGGAAGCTAATACGGAAATGCCTCAAACTGGGCCCCATTTATTTTCCTCACAGACGGCAGTAAAAGTCCGAAATGATACGATTTAAAATAAAAGCAATAATTGTGGCTTGATATTGAGTAAGAACATGTTTTTATGAACCACACAGCTTCCGGTCTTCCTATAACACGTAATGCCATGAGACTACCTATAGAAATACATTGCTTTTAAAATCGTGCTGTGCAACACGAAAAAAAGGGGGAAATAGTGTTGGTGAACACGAATCAATAGATTAAAAATCGTTTTGGTGAACACGAAATGCCATGAGACTGGGTTGGCCATTACAGTAGATGCCTTTCAAACAGACATTTCTTACGCTTGATCTTTTAATTGATTTGTTTTGCTTACAGTTGTAATGACTTGGCTTATGGTGATGGCTTGATGATATCTGACTTGTGGTTAATCAAAATGAAAATTCAGTTGTTACATTCAACAAAGAAAATAGGGCTGAAATAGTCAGACGAACCAGACAACTCAAATAAAATGATGCACACTTGGATAGCTTGTACGTAATATAATTTAATGGTTAAAAAAACATTGTCTCGAACGGCAAGGGTGTCCATATCTGTGTCTCTTAGAACCTACAATGCCCTGGGAATTGTACTAGTATTGTCCGGACAAGACGTCTTAGAATAATCTGGTGTTTGAAAGACATCGTGTCACAAATTTGTCAGTCAGTCACTCCTACATTTACAGCCATCATAGACATTCATCTTCTGACTGTGAACACACCCTGATAACTTCCTAATGTTCACAGCCATTAGCACTGTTAATGTGGCTAATCCGTGAGCTGTACCCCAGATGTCCTATGCATCTAGGGGTAATTTTGGCTCCACCACTCTCCTGCAATCTCTATCTGTTCTCTCTTTAACTGTGCCAAGTCTGGCCCACTTAGAATGTGTTAGACATATAATTGGGAGCCAGCCAAATGTGTATGTTTGACACTAGTAATGTACAGGGAGTTAATCTGTGTGTGCAAGCAATATAAGAACAAGTAGCCAAAAGTGGGTGGATCCATATTAACTAAAAGGTCAGTGATTGGCCAGCTGCCCTTCTGTATCCTTGGGGCGGAGCCAGTCACATTAGCAGTTTGATCTCCCTCCAGAAAGCAATGGGCCAGATGAATTGTTGAGTGACCTGACAGTCATTCAAAGAGGCAAAATTGAGAAAATTACCTAGAAAACCACCAGCTATCCAGTTCAAAAAGCAATGTGTAACTCTGCAGAACACTTCTGACAGCATAATGAAAGTTGAAATATTTGTTCTGCAGCATGTGTACTCGCGATTGAGAAACGGCCAGGGTGTGTGGGAGAGAAACTCCCTCTCGAGGGAACTTTTAGATTTTTAGCCTTTGCTGACCATTTGCATGCACAACAACCTACACACGTCTAGAGAACATAGAAAGGAAAAGAAGGGGCCGGCAATGGATAACAGAGGGGAGAGTGTTAGATGACTTACCTCTTCAGTGTACAGGGTTTAGTTACTTTGTTGCAATCACTCTATTCTTAGTATGTTAGATCCTATCAACACAGTATATTGACCCTGATGAAGCATTTCATGACACAGGTGTGAGATGATGACAGACAGCCAATAAAAAGGTCTGCAATTGATTCTGTACTTTACACAAATTGAGTACTCACTTTGTGCTCAAGACTATTATCTTTAGCTAGAAACGCACCAAGATTAGTAATATTACAAATTATTATGCCAATACTACTCTGCACACTTAAAGTGTTGTCCAATAACTAAATCTTCTAATGCAACTATGCATACTACTGTAAATGTTAATTGGAATATTTGGCTTTCACCTATTTTACAACTGACTACACTCAATGGTCAGAAGTGAAATAGGTGAAACCCATTCAATGGTCTGAAGTGAGGTTTCTTGCCCATATGGTACATTTTGTCCACAAAATAAATGTTGAGTCATGAAATGTATGTTGCAGCATGATAACTAGACTTTAGCTAACCTAGTTAATGCCCCATATACAAGTGTCTGGCTGCAGAGCTCTATGCTGGACTACATACAGCTGCAAAGTACAGCAAATACAGGACTTCTTTTTAACTTGATGTGCTTTTTAACATTGGTGACGATGGCAAACACATGCAAACAAATTAAGTTAGTGACCACATTAGGATTACCATTTCGGGCCAAATTGTCATTCCTGTGTTATTCCCATTGACACAATTAAAACAAATCTGACAACCTCTTCATTTGCATACATGCAATGTTTTACAGCCGCTGTCACCCCTCTGTAGGAAGAGAAGTGAGATGTGCTTTTGCTTAATAAATAAATGAGACATGCTTGAATGATTAGGCTTAATGCATGAGCATGTCAGTGTTTCCCCTAGGATGGAATCATTGCAGCGGTGCTAAGGCACGTGGGCCCAGCATAATGTGAGCGTGAAGCGTGTGGAATATTTTAGTGTGTGCACGTGCAAAGTGCGCGTCGCCAATTTGTTTCTATGTCTCTGACAGCACAAGAAAGGCTCTTGAGGCCTAGTACCAGGGCCGTTTCTAGCCAATTTGCTGCCCTAGGCGAGATTTTAGATATAAAGAATAAATTAAAAATCTCTACAAAAGACAAATACACTACAAAAACAGAAACTTATTGACATAGGTAATATACGTCAAAATGGCTTCAAATGTACGGTATTCAGTATTGTATGAACATGTTTGAATTGGGGGTGGACGTCACATCCTCTAGGGGGCTCTGGGGGTATGAACATTTTAAAGTAAAATGCTTCAATCTGGTGCACTTTGAGCACACAATTACTAGAGACTAGATCTAGGGCAGTGGTTCCCAACCTTTTTTCCCAAGAGCCCCCCCAAATGACTCCTGTTGGAACCTGCGCCCCCCACCCCCTACACACACACACACACACACACACACACACACACACACACACACACACACACACACACACACACACACACACACACACACACACAAGGGGGTAATTAAAGTTTAAAAGTCTCAAAAATGCTACAACTACTGTCACAAACTGGATGAATGTGAAGTATTTTGTTAAAGGAGGATGAAAGCGTAATTAAGGAGCACTATTGGAGTGACTTTGATGGTTATTGGACTCAGGATTAATTCATTTGGATTCCCGCTGTATGAAGAAATTAAAGGACGGCGCGGAAGTGGAAACAATTCACAAAGGGATTAAACTGTTTAAAGCACATGCTCAAAGTAAGCCGGATTTTGCCGATGTGTTTATGTGGATTCAAAAGTCGTAAATAATCTACAAAATGGAGGACACCGATCTGATCGGAGCAACTGTGACAAATAATCTGAAACCGGCTTGGACATGGAGTCTGGAGTCTGCGTTCAAATGACACGACTTTACACATTGGAAAAAGCGTGCATTAGATACGCTAAAGTCCGATTTTGCGTGCCTATCATAAGCCAAATTCCCATTGAGTTCTGAGTCCGAGTTTTGCTTGCATATGAGACGCAAA
>NW_011332768.1:0-6883 GCF_000735185.1 Notothenia coriiceps
GCTTCTTTTAAATCAGGTGTGTGGGAACATTTCCCTGTGGACTACAACAATGATGGGGTGCAAGTTGTGGATCGGACGAGGACGATGTGTCGGCGTTGTTCGACAGCGGTGTGGTATGCTAGTGGTAACACGTCAAACATGCTCAATCACCTCCGAGTCAGTCTCAGTCCCCAGCGAGAGGGTTTTCTCGACGGCAGGTGACATAGTTAACGCCCACAGATCTGCCTTCACTACTGACAACGTAGACAAACTCATCTTTTTGAAAAAAAACTTAAAAATAGAGTAAAGCTTGAGTACCTTTTATTTAGGCATAATGGCCTCACACACACTCACAAGTTAATGAATACACATGTTAGGCTCCTAAAGGTACAGATTTTATTTTGTTTTATATTTATCATTGTATTTATTTTATATTTTGACATCAGGAGATGTTATACAGTTTTGTATTGCCTTTTATTGATTGTGATTGAAACACTTTCTTATTATTTATTTTAACATTTTCAAGACATTATTTTTAGTTTTATTTAACCTTTTTGTTTGTAATATTATGGCCATCTGAGTGTGTGTGTGTGTGTGTGTGTGTGTGTGTGTGTGTGTGTGTGTGTGTGTGTGTGTGTGTGTGTGTGTGTTACTGTTTGTGGTTTGTTTTTAACTGTAATACAGTTAATGATTCCAAATGTTAGAGTTACTTTCCTTATTTTCATACCAAAACATCCACCACTGTTAAAAATAAATAACAGCAAAAATAATTATGCATTTGGGACTTTTTTTTGCTTTTCCTTGTTGTGCCGAAACCATACCGAACCGTGACCCCCAAACGGAGGTACGAACCGAACCGGGACTTCTGTGAACCGTTACACCCCTAATATACACATATTTTCTTCCTTGCACTGATTTCCAATAATAAACCCCAACATACTTCAATAAAACACCATTCAGTTTGAAATAGCGAGCACGCACATTCACACACATGGATACTCATTATTGCATGATTCCTACTCCACAAATCGATACAAATAGGCCAGATTTTCTGCCTCGATAATGATATATTTAATGACCTCTCCTTTCCGCTCTGTCCATCACATGCATTGACTCAACAGACACGTGCACAGTCCCTCCCACACACACTCCAGCTATCACAGCACAGTAAGAAATATTCATCAACACAAACAGCTGTGCTGCATTGGTTTCTGCCCTTTTCTGTGTGCATTTAAATGCATGTGCACATGCATTCATGAGTCTTTGCCTGCATGGATTACTGTGTGTGTGTGTGTGTGTCGGAGCATTCCAGTGTGTGTGTCCTAATGACACATCATTGTCCAGTACTGTTTTTTTGGGAGCCGCAGTAGAGTGTTGAGTGCTACGGAAGAAAAACTGACTGATTATCTTGCTGTCGCTGACATTAAATCAATACAACCCAACACACACACACACACACACACACACACACACACACACACACACACACACACCCACCCACCCACACACACACACACACACACACACAAAATCCTGTCCCACTGCAAACGACAAACACATGCATATCAGATGCATGAATGCACTTTATAACTACATCACTCTGTCCATACCAACACCCCACTTTGCTGGGACCTACTCAAGTGCTTCTCACACACACACACACACACACACACACACACACACACACACACACACACACACACACACACACACACACAATCACACACTCAGGAACACACGCAGAGTGTGGGCGAGGGGCCTCCTGAGGGTGCTGGTGGGAACGGCTGATTGACCCTGCCTTACCAATCTGCCCAGCTCTCTGCCAGAAAATCAACCAATTAAAAGATGCAGGCGCCACAGCAGCACTGTAGGGGGGAGGGGGAGGGGTGACTGGAATTGTGAGTATCGGCAGCTGTAGCGTTCGGGAAGCAGCTGTGAGGAGCTGACCTGATAAAGCTCTGTCTCTCTCTACTATTCTTCAGTTTACTATCTTTAACCTATTTCTCTTCAAACCTTGCATGCATTGGCCTCCTAAGTTGGGTCAAGATGGAGGCAGAGTTAAATAGATGGAGCAACACGTCAATTTGATCAACAGGACAGAAGAACATATACAGAAGAACACATATAAAATAACTAAAGGTCCTGACAAAATACTTTTGGCAGCTGACGGCTGAAATTGAACTAATGTGGATTCCTCTTCAGACTAGAGTGCCTTTTATGTTAAAAATGTGACCTGGTCTATCAAAATCAGTCACATCGACCCGGAACAGTCAGCAGCTTATTGTTTGTGGAGATCCATCTATTGTACCAATTTTGAGCCTGAGCATTGAGGAAGGTCGATGTTTATTTTACTCGGATGAGGGAAAGTGCAGCAGAAAGTTGGTAAGTGTATGTTTGTGTGTGAGTGTGTTAGTTAGTTTGATTGTGTGTAGTTTCCGAGGAAACAAACAAAAGACATACATCTTGTTGTAATGTCTCTGCCGTCCGCAGCTCGGCACGTGACTTTTCAAGCTTCAACGCCAAATTTGGCATTAATATGGTAATATTCTGAAAGCCCATACTTTATTTCCATTTGAGGTCAGATGAAGTGTAGGGAGGGATGGGGAAGCGGTGCTGATCAGATTGAGAGAAGACGATGATCGCTAAAGTTAACAACCTGTCTTTAAAAATGTATTTATCGTCTGAATAGGGCAATACAAGTTCGACATTCTGAGAAACCAAGACTTGATTTAGAAAACCAAAACCCTCAAATTACCAAAACACACGTTTTTCAAATAAATCCACTATTATCTCAAAATGCGCCGTTGTGAAATCCGACTGATTGACATAGAGCAGGTCACATATGCACTGGAAATGTCTGCAGGATAATATATATGAATCATCCTGGCACCCAAAATAATTTTATTTCGAGAGACTGACCCAGATTATTTGCCTGTAAAAATGCTTTCCAGAACAGAGAATCCAGGGCATTGGTGTGAGGTTCTTCTGAGGAACACGGTGCTGTCTTTGTATCAGCCCCTCCTGCTCACCCTCACTACACAGAGGATTCTTACAGTAATGGGAGGTTATAAATAAACCTTAATTTCATTGCATACCATCAAAACGGCTTTTCAGAATGAATGATGGTAATCAGATGACAATCAGAAATGTAGAAGCCCGGCTTTCACTTACATATGTTGGGAGAACTCAGGCGCCTCATCGTTGACGTTTGCCATTCGAATCCGTACGGTGGTTGTACCGGTGCGAGGAACCTCCCCCTTGTCGATCGCCATCACTACGAACTCGTACAGGTGGTTGGGCCTCTCGTAGTCCAGAGGCCCCGCAGGGAAGATGGTCCCATGGGGGGAGATGGTGAAGTCTGGACTCAGGGTGTAGTAGGTCAACTCCGCGTTCTCCTCGGAGTCACAGTCACTGGCTGACACTAAAGAGGAAGACATAGAAAAATAGAAACTTAAATTGGATGGACCAAACAAAGATAAAAACAAGGAACCATAGATCGAGACCTTCTATTCTCTAAGGAGTACAGAGCTGGATTTATGTGATGCATTTCTCTGGTGGTATAATCAAATTAAACGCAGTGATGACAACTATGAAAGCAAGGTTGCTATTTTTAATCACGGTAAATTGATGAATGTAATCTAAATGCGCATGGCTGGAATTCCGTTTAAAAAAGCTTAGAATTGGTTAGGACATAGACTCCGGGAGAAATTGACCACTTTTTTTTCAATCTACAAATGAAGGAGACCAAAAACGCAGAAATACTAATTCAGCCACACTTTTCAGACTTTAATACCTTCTGATCTACACATGGGCAATCCAATCAAAGGTCTTGAGTCAGACAAAGTTCTCCAATCAGGATATTTCTGAGTTTCAGACAAACAGAACAATTGTAAAAGTTCGATGTTTACAGCCTGAGAATTTTGAGGAAGATAATCTAAGTAAAAATAACTCTGTAGAGTAGAGAAGGGATACTTTATAATCTGGGCTGAATTTGCCTGAAAAGGTTTCTCAAATTAATACATGTTAGCTAATGTTTAGCAACCTTTTAAATACTTTATTTCCAAATGAACCAGATTGTACTTGATATTCTAGACATATTTCTCATTTTAGGAACAGAATACAGAGTTCAAAGATACAATCCAATACAATCATACACAAGCAATAGTTACCACGTGACAAGTAATTCCCTATATGTGTCTAATTTAATTGAACAATACATGAAGGCAAGGGCTGATATCAACACAATGCTTCATCAAAATGTGTTAAAACATTTTCTCTGCCACCCTCTTTTGGAAAGGTTATAAGTGGTATCGGAAGCTCTGCAATTTGCAGCCAACACACTAATTATGCACATTGATTTAAGCCATTGTGAAATATAAGAAAAGTAGTCATAACCAGAATCTGAAGTACAATCTGCAAAATGTTTTACTTGATTGTTTGTATTTGAGAAAAGGACATCAACATTAGCACAGGGCTAACGTACCTGTTCCTTCTCATGCTGTGTGAGAGTGAGATTGTAGAAGGAAGTGATGCTACCACGGATTCCATATCTCAAGAGGAGTAAGTGTTATTTGAACAGCATGAAAAAGAAGTCATACTGCAACATTTCTGTTTTCGCATTACACTTCGGGAATCTATGGAGTCAGGAGCCGCTCGACCGCAAATTGATTGCTTTGCTAAAACTGAAAAGATCAACAAGGGATATGAATAAGCATATTTTTCGCTAACAAGCCATTTCGCCATTAAACTCTCAATTCTTCAATTCACATTACATTGCATTTGGCACACAAACACACACATATATCATTGCTTGCTCCATTTAATAAACTTCTTCAGCCTTTGGAGAACTTACTCACTTCAAATTAATTATGTTAACATAATCTCTACAAAAAAAATGTAAATTAGCTTATTAAAACAGCGTGTGCAAATTCTGTTTCTATCCACATAATTTGTTTTCCTTCATTATTTCAGTATGCGGCCAATTTTATTTGAAATGTAAAAAAGATTAATTGATTTTATGAATTGTTGTGGTATTAAATAAAATGCTTGTTGACGCTGGCCTCCAGTCTTTCATCATACTGAACAACCATCAAATTAAACCAAAATCAATTACATGTTCAAAGAAAAAGTTCCTCCTCCACGAGCTGCGAGATGAAAGCGACTTAAACTGCACATTTGAATTGCAACAAAGAAGAGCCTCCTATTAGAGCAAATTGGAACACAAATGAAATTCAGTTGGAGAATAGATGAGTCAGAACGTCAATGCTTTCACACGTAACATGTATCCTGTTTGTGGAACTGGAAAAATCAAGTTTCTTCTGTTTAACTAGCCATGCCATTCCAGCACTTAGACCAAGCTTTAATCAAACAAAAACTCCTTCTATCCGATTGAAAACATTCACTGAAATTAATAGTTTTTAAGTATATTTCTCCAAGAGCGTCAGTCAACAAAAATGTCCCAAGGAGAAGTTCGCTCCCTCCTTGCTAGACTGCCTACCAGATCCGCTGACCTCTGCAGCTTACCCAGAATGCATCAGCCCGACTGGTCTACAACCTCCCTAAGTTCTCCAACTGTTCCTCCGCTTCCTTCACTGGCTGCAATAATCCGCTTCGAGACACTGGTAATGGCTGTTAAGGGATCTTGTCCTTCCTACATCCAGGAAATGGTTAAAGGGGACCTGTCATGCAAAATGCACTTTTTGATGTCTTTTGTACATACAGATGTAGCACTCCAGATAGGTCTCACATGGGTGTGTCCCAGTCGAAAAACCCAGCGGATGCCAGTGGCTGGGGGTGTTGCCAAATTGCTAGAGGGCGTTGCCAAAGTTCTCCATTTGTTCAATTACAGGATTTAACCATGAGATGGCGCTTCATTCACAAATACACAAAGACAACTGGGTGTTGTAGAACTTAGTCTGTTTGCAATGTTTGCAGTTCTGCAGTTGTGTTTGCTGAATACTGTAGCATTTAATCACTTATTTGTTATGGTTTTCACAGGCTACTATAATGAAAAAATATCAATATTTTAGATCAAATAAAGTATATAGTTTGCTTTATGCAGTATATTTTTTGTAATATTGTTGGGGTGTTTTTACACAGTAGTGAGAGTGAAAAACAGGATAGCACAGATTAATAAAATCAAAAATAAGATGAGCGATAAAAATAAAAATAATAATAATGAGAAACTATAAAATAAGAAATGAATAAAACTCAAATGTAATTATCATATCATATATTCTAATGTATTGTATTATTAAGTAATATCGTACATTAACCCAATTATAGCAGATGCCACATTGAATGGATGAACACATTTGTGACCCGCTCTATCGAAATCAGTCGGAAGTCGCAACGGCTCATTTCAAAATAAACGTGGATTTGCATAAAAAACTATTTTTTCGGGGTTCGGGTGTTTTGTTTGATTTTAAACAAACAAAGTCTTGGCTTTCAGAATATGAAACTTTTATTTCCAAACCCACACGATAAATACATTCTTTAAGCTTGTAAAGGGAAGATGAAAGGCAATCTGCTCTTCCGCAGCGCCGCTCCCCCTCCCTCCGGCTGACATTATGAATGTAAGCGTAGAGTAATCATAAATAACACGGCAGGGTCCGTTACAGTTTGTTTTCATCTGATTTAAATTAAAACAAAGTCTTGGCTTTCAGAATATTAAACTTGTTTCGGCAAATTCAGATGATAAATACAACTTTGAAGCTTGTAACGGCATAATTACAAGCGGAGAACGGAGTAATTTAACGTCACAGCAGGCATAACAACAGCCGGTGTTTCTCGTGAGGGTTTCCCCCGGGAAACAAACGCAATACACACAAACGCAAAATTACACAAACACACACACACGTATACACACACACACACACTCGCAAGCTTCTCCCAGACCAGCAAT
>NW_011332768.1:12347-25664 GCF_000735185.1 Notothenia coriiceps
CATTCAAACAGAAACTGAACAGGCATATTCGAAGGATTTATTTCTTTGGAAATGTTATTTTAAATACAATTAAATCAAGTTATTTTGGTAAAACTAATGAAAACTATAACTAAACAAATATTGAAAAAAAATTATATATTTTTTTATGTTTTTAAATATTATTTTGTAGAATATCTTAGGCCTTCAGAGAGGGCCTAGAGGGCCCTGACGGCTCACCACTGGTATTTAGCCATACTAAACACAAAAAAAGACTAGAAATAATAATAACCAACACAATTCCTTGTGTACATCTCGGAGGCAGCACAGGAAACAGAAAAAGGATCACTCATCAGTACTGCAACTTTAGTTTACTTTCTGTCCGTTTGGATCTGTTTGGATCAATGGCCTGGTTTGTACGTTTTAACATCCTATGTGCAGTATAATAACAAAACAGATTATTTTCTGTTGTGGAAAATGACTAACTGTGTGTGTTCTCTAGTTGCTGGCTTTCAATCTATGTTTCAGGTGACATTTTCATCAGCCTGATAAACCAGAGGCTATGAGACGAGAGGCTTGGATAAAAAGTCCAACACCATCCCACAGTGTCTTAGACTCTTCCTTTGCATTCAGCTTCTGTTATATTTGATGCACACTTTCACACACCCATACATTACTGGTTACTGACTTTCACGTTTGTTTTAGGGTTTGTTAAGTTTGTTATATTGTTAATAAATGTTTGTTGTTACATTGTCTGGTCTCCCATATTTTTTGCAAGCCTAGCCGGCCTGTAACATATGGGGCCTTTTCCGGGATTGAAACAACGACTTCAAGTCACAAAACTGTCTATGCATTCTTGCCAAACAATATATCTTTAATATCTCACAATCGCACTAATTAACCTTTAAACAAACTGCATGAAAATGTGTAAAGATGCAAGTAGCACAAGAGGGGATGATCGGATGACAGGGTATATATTAAAGCTTACGGCATGTGACTACATTTCTAACACTATGTAATTCAAACAAAGCTTCGACAGCTGCTTGTTGATAAACTGGAATTATCCCAAATGACAGACGGAAAAAAACAATGTAATGCATTGTCAACACTGTAAGCAGGATGGATGCTTCACCATTAAATTGCAATGAGTGTTCATTTACAGCTGTGGAGTAGCTCCTATGCATTATATCGAACAAATGCAATGCAACAAACTGTTTTAAATCATGTGTGGAAATGGGGATTTTTGTCCAGAATTGGCCACACTTAATGTCACAAATGCTGGTTTTGATAATATCTGTTATCTAGATTTATGTTCGGATTTGCAAGCTGGATGAAGTGAATTCACGTGTTTCCCTGCACTACAGTCCAGTTTACAAGGATTGGCATTTCTTTGATTGCAACTGAAATGCAGCCGTTTGCTGCCGCGAAATGATGAACAACCTCTCATCCAATGACGA
This sequence comes from Notothenia coriiceps, assembly GCF_000735185.1. Classification (NCBI taxonomy): domain Eukaryota; kingdom Metazoa; phylum Chordata; class Actinopteri; order Perciformes; family Nototheniidae; genus Notothenia; species Notothenia coriiceps. The sequence continues at coordinate 13,781 of NW_011332768.1, forward strand.
TGGGAAGGAAATGGACTGCAGTATGAGTGTCCAATACCATGCAGTGGCCAAACACAAGTCACATATGAGTCAATATTTAATTTACTAAGTACAGATTTGTTCTCTTCCGAGCGCTGTTTGAGCATGTATTCATCAGCAAGTCCCTCTGTAATCTTGAATCAGCATTGTGGTGCTGGCATCACTACATGGAGGGGGGGGACACTACATTTCTGGCTGCATCTCCCATGTCTGTCTGGAATATAACGATTTTGAACTGAAGATGGAAACGGCAGGATCCTCACATCTCTATGGAAAGCCAGATAATTGGCTTGCTTGGTGCTCTGCAGTTTTTTCTTTTATAACCCAGGCAAAGTAGACATTTGTCCACTCTCACGATGGAACTGATTATGGGATTACTAGCACATGATTTAGCAAAACGATGCTGGATGCCCATTTCTCCCGGTTCATTTAATTTAATACTGTGACTTTTAACCTGTTTAATCACGTAAGAGGGGAGAAAAAAACATGTCTTTATTTCCGGAGGCTGGGCAGTTCAGCTTCAGGTGGACTCGGATCGGGTAGAATTAATTATATTTATTCTAACAGGCATTTATGCATTTTTGTTGTAATGATTTTTTTTATTTAATGAGAAAAACACGAGTTTGTTTTGCAAAGGCACCCCCTCGTGTTAGCAATTTCCCACCTCACCGAGTTTAAAAGCTAATTGCCCATGTTTAAATTTGAAAATGGGAAACTCTGGAAAGGTTTTTCGATACATATACAGTTTCAGATATTACAATAAAGAGTCAATGCAAGACACAATTAAATGTTATTTGTATTATTGTACTATTACTATCATTATTTATTTTGCCAAACATAGGTATAGATAAAGGGAAGCTGTCACTCAGTGCGTTAGTTCGGATCAGGGGGATACTGGTTCAAATCCTGCTGGAGTCAGCATGCCGCTGTGTCCCTGGGGAAGACACTTCACCTCAGATTGCTCTCGTTGGGATTGCCCACAGTATTAAATGTATGTAAGTTGTTTTGGATAAAAGCGTCTAACAAGTGACATGTAATGTAATGTACTCACAAACGTGTAGACAGCTCTAATGCACTACAGGTATATGGGTGCACACACACATACACACTCACTCACACAGCTCACTCACACAGCGGGGTGGATCTTCTCGCCTCCCTTGGTGCACCTGTTGATGGAAGCCTGCTGAGCGCCTGCTGAGCCTCCTACAGCATACACCTCGCTCCCTCACACACTCATTCACTTTCTACCTCACTCATGAGCATTTACAAGCTGTTGGTTCTGCTTTTCAGTCATGACAATATAGCAAACACTTGCAATGTCATAATGTTGGTGGTGCAATGAACCCTTATAATGTACCATTCTTAAAAATAAAAAAATAGCACATGGACTCGTGTTGTCTTTAGCCACGTCATCGGCAGGGCTCTGCGAATGTTAGTCTATCTGCTGGTTCATAGTTTGGTCAAAAATATATCAACTATGAGGTATGGATTAGCAAAATATTTGTTATGAAATTCCATAAAGTTTACTTATTACAACGTTGATGATGCCCTTAGATTTCAGTGCCATCATCAAGTTAAATATCAATGTGTCCCATACTTTGGTTTGTTATCGAATTCATGCAGAAATAAAGAAATTGCAATCAGCCTCAGCAATACTATGTGTTTAGTGCTATATAGTGTATGTGGTGGCACATGTTACATGCTAAACATGCTAAACTACACGATGATGAGAATGGCAAATGTAATTCCTGCTTAACCTTAGCTTGTTGACCTTCTTAGTGTGTGAGAATGTACGTATGGGTTAGGGTTAGGGTGTTAGGGCCACTGGTGTGGCTGTAGATTGTAAGGCCTTGTTCAGACTGCCAACCCAAATCTGTTTTTGAAATGATAAAGCTCCATTTCCTATTATTCTGCATTGAAAAGCTGCGTCATCACCAGCAGCTACCTAATTACTGAAGCCTATGTAGTTACCACAGCAACCTATGCAGAGAGGCTGGACACACAAATCCAATCTGATCATTCGCAATTTACAGGGTGGACAGCCTGAAAGGAATCTTATTTTCCTGAAGGTAGCTTTACTCCTAAAACATACTAAGACGAAGACGGGGAATCTTTGGAACCTCAGGTAAAGTATGTTCAAGCATCTGTTCTGCAGTAACTTTTTGTGTCACACTTTGTTATTGCCCACCATGTTTACTTCCTGTACGAACATCTGCAGTAGTAAACCAGCTACCATGTAAACCAAGTACTGTGCACACATGAACTACACCTATATATTATTTTCACGTATCCATCTGTTCCTGTACATCTGTAACTGTCACGGCAAATTCAATCGGGCTTCTGGATGTTTAATCAATGTCCCACTGACTTGTGATATATCTTGTTCATTCAACCATGGGTTCTCAGCCTTTTTTTAAACTCACAGCCAACCATAAAAATAAGGTTGCAAAACACTCAAACAGAGCGCAGATAGATAGATCTTTCTATTAAGCCTTTTTGCTTTTCGTGGTTAAAAAAATAACATTCGGCCCCATTTCCAAGCCCCAAGTAATTATGAAACATTCAAAAATATCTATATTTAGAACAATTGAGTCATAACACTTAACCCCAAAGTAGACTAAACTGGTATTTGAATATAAATTGGCTGAGTTTCTGCATCAGACATTAAGAACAGAGAGTTATTCCGACCAGATACAGGCTCAGTGCGCACCACATGGCAGTAGAAACACGAAGACACAGACTAACATGGCTGCCCAGAGAGGAGAGGGTATGTGGGAGGCAGAGACAGAGATGCACTTCCTCCTCCTCTGTGAAAAGTTGTCTCCACTAAGAGCTTTCCACTTTGGGTAAATTGCCAAGGAAATAACAAACTTCCTTATGTTAACCCAAGAATAGAAACTCGCAGTGTTTTGAGGTGAAGGGACAGCAGATCTTCTGGCAGCTAACATGTATATGCCTGCCACAGCCTGAGGGACTCACAATTACCAGAAGATCCACATAGATTTATATTAGTTAGAATACAAGGTGGTAGCATTATGTCTTACAATGTAAGGCAATCAAAGAATTGACTATATCAGTATAATATAAAACCTGCATGTCCGCCACGTTACCTCTTTAACACATTTAATTAGGGGAGTTGTTATTTTGTGATTATTTGTTTGCTATTATTCATAAATTAGTAAGGGAGCTGGTCATAATGCTGAAAATGACCCCTTCAGGGTGATTTAAGACCCCTACGCTGATCCTCTTTTCAACACAATCACCACTTCGTTGCATATTATCCAGCTTATTACATGGCAACCTATTAAATTAATCAATCGTTTGACACAACACATTGATTTCAACATGATTTTATAATGTTTTTTTTTATTGTGCTAAGAAAAAATAGTCCATTCTTCTGTGTACCAATGGCTGGAACCGCGGCAACAGCAACATAACTTAAAATGATGGCAGCTTTGATCGAGGTTTTCTGTAACTGTCCAAGTCGGTTCACATTGTCTTTTCCATTAACCAGTCTTTAACCTGTTAACCCCTGAGCCTGTTTTTCAGGTCTCAGGCTTGAAAATGACATTCCCAGAACAAATTACTATAATTTAACTTCTAAAAAGGGTAAATTAATAATCTTTTTTTTCAAAGCAATGATAAGCCTGTGAGTTGGATGTCGAAAAGTCAGAATCAATATAGATGTTTTTTATTTTAAAGTAAATTTAGATTCGACATAGTAAAATAATGTAAATTATAGTGTCCGTACAAAGAAAAAATAAATTACTTGTAGTGAAAACCACCCTTGAATGATGGGATAGTAGACTAAAAGCTTTAGGAATCCAAACTATAACATATAATAATTACCCTGTATCAAGATTGTTGCAAAATAAGGCATTTTACCTTTTTAGAGAGGTTAAGCAAAGTAAAAAGCTTCTGGGGTCATTTGGGTGCATTTTCCATATCTCTGGAACCCATCAGTCGATTTTGATGATTGCCATCTCTTGTTAACCGTTAGAGCCAATATAATCGAGGGGAAGTTCCTAAAATCCATCTAAACATTACACATTGGTGAATGAGTGATGCGCAGCCAGAATGCCCAAAACCGGAAGCTGTCATACACTCTGATAGCTATCATAGCTGCTATATATGAAAACTCAGTTTTTGCCATAAATATGAAGATGGATTTTCAGTAATCATTTCAAAGTGACACAGACACATTGGATTAACCTATAGATTAACCATCAGCAGCGTTTCTATCGTTTTAATGCCATTGAACACAACTTTTGATCAGAACAACAGCTAAAGGTAAGACTATTTGCCGTTTTTGCTCCGTAAAGCTATGTCGTGTGATGTCTGGGTTTGCTTTCCATGCCGCGAGTTTTGATCGCACAGTGATGATACAAATACCACTCGAATCTGTGGAATCTGAGCTTGCTAGCTGATATCTTGTTTGTGCAGATCCGATAAGTAATAAAGTATTTCAACTGTGAGTTATTTGCTAAGTGCATTAGCTCAGGGCTAATTTAGACGCTTCTTGTGAGACTTGTGTTTTGTTTCTGTAAAAATGTTTCGAATGTTCAGTTAGCTGAGTTTCTTCCCGTTAAGTGGGTATGACACATTAATAGGTTGTTAAATGTTAAGAAGCCCCAAGACACAGCTTCGTGAAAAAAAGCAGTGTTTAACCTGTTAAGCCTGGCAGCCCCCGGTACCTGGGCTGCCGGGCTTAACAGGTTAAACACTGCTTTTTTTCATGGGAAGCAAACCCAGACAGAGCCCATACCATGTCCCCTTAAGTGTTTACATCCTGTCTGTCTTCTTCTGCTGTTGTTCCCTTTGTGTTTACTTCCTGTCTTTCTTCTTCTGATGTCCCCTTTAGTGTTTAAATCATGTATTTCTTACTATGCTGATTTATCTGTCCTCCAGCTCTATTTGTCTTTTAACCTTTAACCTTTTAATGAAGGCACACAATTGTGTTGTTTTTGGCCCTAGCTGACATTGATTGGACTTCTTTCTGCGGACTGATATAAACTGCACAAGGTCGTCAGCAACGGTCTGCTATGCTTAGCAATGTTCTGCTATCGAAAAGGTGCAGAGCATCAGCATTGAGTATTAATCAAAACAGTGTTATAAAAAATATTTGTTTTATGATGACGGTTAGTTTAGTAAACTGAGAACATGTATCACTACAGAAACTTGTCGTACACTTGACGGGATATACAAATATGAAAACATATTTTAATTAATGTTTCTTTGGTTTGTTATGGCTTAACAATGTGAATGTTGCTTTATATTAGAAAATCCAAGTTTCTATAGAAATGGAGACATTTATAAACTACTGCTCCTGTTGTTCTAGTTACGTGTTAGGTTGGATTGCTTTTACTTTTGTGTTTGTACTGAATAGATTTTTAGCACAAACCTCTTGATGTATTTTCATCATGCTGTGCTCCATGGCTGTTCACCGTGTGCTTGTTGTGGGCCTGGTGAGGGCTCTCTGCTAATTGTTTTAGTTGGCATTGATTTTTTCCCCCAGTTCTTTTCATATAAAGCATGTCTTTGTTATCTCTCACTCTCAAGTACAATATTGGCAGAGCACATTCTCATGGGTAACAAATGTCAAAACAAGAAGAAATGTGGCAATTTCAATATATCACTCTTGTAAGCTGATCTGAGGTGTGCACATTTGATTGCCCTTGGTAGGTTCAAGTACAATAAGTAATGCATACTTATATAATGTAAAAATGTATATATATATATATATATATATCTAAGAAAGCTGGTCTCTTTTGGTAACTTAAGCCATCCTGAGATCACATGACAGAAACATAGTTAGAAGTTAGATAAGTCTCTATTCAAAGGCAGCTATGTTTTCCCATTACTAATGTCCCATTGCTACTAGACAAACTCAATGTTCTTCCATACTCGTAATTATTATTTATTTTGCCTCATATAATTAATTGTGATTTATTGCATGTTATAACAAGGCCTAGTTGAATACTTGATTCTGAAATGTGTACATGTAGCGGTCAGAACAGACCGTTGAGGACGTTGATCAAGGGACTGTATGCATTCATATCAATCTACAGAAAGATATCCGGTCAATTTAAGTTAAAGGGGACCTATCATGCAAAATGCACTTTTCTACGTCTTTTATACATGAATATGTGTCCCCGGTGTGTCAGGGAACTCACCAAGTGTCAGAAAACACAACCCTCTCTATTTTCCTCCATACCCAAATCTCTAAAAAAGGGCCTGCAACGGATCTGATACAGACTGATCCAGATTTGTACACTGTCCTGACGTCAGGACGGTGGCGCTACAGCTATTGGTCAATTCTCGGTGGAGAATTGACCAATAGCTGTAGCGCCACCGTCCTGACGTCAGGACAGTGTACAAATCTGGATCAGTCTGTATCAGATCCGTTGCAGGCCCTTTTTTAGAGNCCAAGAGTAGCACGTATGTCTTATTGTTGATTTTATTTTAAGTGGAGCCATGAAAAATGAGAATTGCCTCAGGAATGCAAGCTTTGTTTCTATGAGCAGGTCAAATGGAGACCACATCCATACAACTAGTCCAGATGACCCTACAGCCCGTGCCGACTGGAGTCAATGAGGTACTTTTCCCACTACATTGACTACAAAGTCTTTGAAGATCTGGAAAGATTCAACAAAAACCAAACTAGTTTTTTAGTGACCAAATAAACAGCAATGTTCAGATCAATTACTTATTCATGTTTTAAATAAAGCTGAATGTATTATTGTATTAATATCACTCTATAACCATAATACGTTACATAGTCTATCTGTTAATTGTGGCTGTCTTTTCAAACTAAAATGGTCCTGACGTCCTCTACAGTGGACATACTGTAACATTTAAAAATTAAATTAAATAAAAAAATTCTAAATTGCAAGATGTTTTTTTTAACCCTAAATATGTAGGAAATAAAAAATAAAGAAGATTGGAATTTTCCTCGGTTCCCAGGAGGATATGATTCCAGATAAGACGATATTTAGTTTTTTGGTTTATTTGTCAGCAGGATTATGGAAAAACTAACCAAGGTTTTTATGAAACTTGGAGAAAATGTCTAACATGAGACAAGGAAAAATCTATAAAAATGATGATGCAGATAAAAAATCACTAGAATTATACATAAACATTAAAAGTATATATAGTTATTATTTTCCGTTGTGTAAATGTTTTTCTTCTTTCTACATGTATTACATTACTACCCCATTCCCATTTGCCCGTAGAAGTTCATATTCGTTCAATGATTCCTCTAAACACAAGAAGTCCTGTCTTACTTGAGCAGATATTTGTCCATCTTGGCGGAGGGGGCGAAGCTGCAGACGCCGGCCAGCAGCAGCAGCCAGCCTCGCTCGGCGTTCTCAGAGTTCACGTTCCTCCACACCTGGTTCACCACCTGAGCCAGGATCTCGTCCTGTAACCCTGGAGACGACAGGCTCCTCTGGATGATGTAGTTCCCAAACATGTTTTCCTGAGCCCCGTTCAGGTGAGGGTCCCCCATGAAACGCAGTACCTGAAATAAAAAAAACAATGACAACTAACTCCGGGTATCTCGCTGCCTCGTAGAATATTGTGTATTGTTGTTGCATTTCTTTAAATGTGTCTGGATTTATGCCTTAATGTCAAATTGGGTAAAGCAATAATAAGAGAGATATTCTATGAAAATACAGTTTCAAATGTCTTAGCCTCAAATAACTGTTTCTTAGTTATTCACATTATCATTTGACTGTGTGAGGCTTAAAACACTATTTTGTTTAAACACCTCCCCTGTGTGCAGACTTATGTAGACTTCGGAACATACTTTTGAAAGGGAAGAACAGACAATGTCTTTCTTCAATTGTCCTCCCTGATTGGCCCCAGACGGTAAGTGACAACGTTTTTAGAAGACTTTTAAGTAGTTGGTCTGTCATGCTCAAGGAAAATGGGGAAAGGCAAGTGTGGGTTTTAAAATGGTTTCTATTTCCTCCTTTTTGTTGCTGGTCTGCAAAACATTTTTTATCCAGAAGATCAATGCTTGTGGCAGTGTGTGAATGTGTGAAAATGTATAATCAGTAGTGAAGTGCCATGTTCATGAGAGAATGGAGTGTACCATGATGAAGAGCTGCAGAGCCTCTCCTTTCAGGTCCTCCTCCACACGGGTCAGTGGAGACTCCAGAGGCGCCGTCAACATCCCAAACTTTGGTTCCTACAGCAACAAAATATTCACAATGTTTGAATTGACTGTATATCTACAGCATGGTGATCCTTCAGCGCTGACTGTGAGTATACTGTTACACTCAGTGTCTCACCCTAAAGTAGATCTGCACATAGCGGAAGAACGGGTAGTTGTTGATGTCCAGAGGCAGGGTGAGCTGAGCCTCTTCCTGGATGTGAGGAGTTTGAAGAAGAGCCAGACAGTCTGAGTGCAACTCCCTCCTGACTGGAAAGAGAGAGAAACAACAAACTGCAAGTTAGCTACAAATATAGAAATATATCTAGGGCTACACGATATTGGAAAAAACTGACTTTGCGATTTTTCCCCCCTGCGATATGAAAAAATACAGGAATTGAAGAAAAGACAGTTTTTTATCTGCAAACCATCCTTTCTTGAACTTTAATGCTATACGATTGGTATTTGTCTAACTATATTTAACCGGATGAAGGATTTTAGTCACTGACGTCTGGATCTTATATTATCAGTTATCAGAGCAACGAGCTAAGCTAGCTCGGTTAGCAGCGCTGAACTGCCCTGGAGAAACACATGAAACGACTTTATTCAGTGTTTTTACCTTTAATCACCGGGTCCGTTTGCTTTGGAGATTTGATTGTGATTGGTGGTTTGCTGTCACTCACTCAAGTACCCCTGACATGAGAGCCGCGCGAGTTTTCCTTGTATAGCAAGCAGCAAAATAATTGTAACATGACGTGTTTGAGTTCATTTGCCTACTTAATATCGCACGTCCTTTTTTTTTTTAAATCGCACGTCCTGCAATGTGAATATCGCGCATATCGGGATTATCGTCACGACACGATATATCAACCAGCCCTACTGTATACTGTAGGAGCACAGAACACAGGAGCACATATATTTAACATTACAATAAAAAAAAACTAGATTTAAACATAGATACAGATGATATACTGTTATACTTTAAATGTCCACTGCTGAAGCTCAATAGACACGATATTTGAGGGATAAAGTTGACAATCTTTATGAAATTATGAATTATTGAAATGCATGGTTTATTTATCAACTGCCACCACTCTGTCAGGAATATTCAAGTCAGTTGACACTTTTAGTGCTGATGAGATGAGACACATTCAGTGAGAGCTCAGCTATTGGGCTCATGAATAATCTGTGTTTGCACTTTAATGTCACTTCTCAAACAGGAAGACAGATGACGGACATTGACGGACCTCCGGCTGCCTGCAGTAACGCTCCCAGCTCTGCAGGGATCACCAGGTGTGTGACGTTCACCACCTCCCTCCTGGTCAGCTCCTGAAAGAGTTGTTACGGTTTTTTACTGTCTTGTGGGAAAAGAAGATTCTACTTTTACAGATACATTTCTGATGTTTGATACAAGTCCCATATTTATCCTGTCAAAACGTCCATTGTACCATCTCTCTCCTCCTTCCCTCCTCCTCAGCTATCCTCTGGGCTTCAAACTTCATCTGAAACAGAAATCATACTCCATTCAAACAAGAGTAAGACAGAGTTAAAGCATTAAATTGTCACTAAAGTGGGCAATGTTTTTAACAGTATATGCCTGATGGATTTATGTACCTTGATGTATTGCTTGCGGTTGACGTACATGTGGACGAGAGAGCGAAACCGAACCAGACTCTGCCTCATTTTCACATAGCGCTTCCTGGAAGGAATTTGAGAATCACCACGTTAACAAATGTTCTCCTAATGTCATATTTTGATAACTCTTGCTACAAATACAACGGGACAAACGTTGTAGGCATGCTACAAGTAATTGTTTCAGAAGTCCCTGCTAAAATGTGTTTTTGAAGCCAGGATTTGGCTCAGTTTAATAAAACAATTAAAAATGTTGGATAACATGCAGTGAGTTTTAATATGAGGCAATAGTTTGTATTAAAACGTTTCCTTCTCAATTGATATGCATTCATTTTGCAGTTATCATCATGCTTGTCTGTTTGATATCCAATATGACCAAAAGAAAACTGTGTTGTTTTGGGAAACTTTAGGTCATTTTTGGCCAAGCATTGGTTTAAAGTGGACCTATCATGCTATATTTGAATAATATAGTGTAGGACCATACCTATATAAGGCATATTTATACTTTTTATTTTTCAAAATACCAAACAGATCATGCATTTTAGCCATTCCTCATTTCGCTCAATTGAACACTGTCTTTGCATGGGCTGATTCTGTGAGAACAGCACCATCTACAGGCCTGGCATATGTACTACAGCGTCTCCAGCGCTTTCCAACAGCAATGTCCGTAAAGTTTTTGGGGGAACCGTTTCGCCGAAAAAAATTGGTGGGGCCGTTAAACAAAAGAAAAGCAAAAAAAAAAAAAAGTCCCCTTTTTGCGAAGCATTTCCCGAAAAAAAAAAAGCGTCCCCCTTTCCTAAAAAAATTTTTTTTTTTTTTTAAAAAAGCCCGAAAAAACCGTCCCCGGAAAAAAAAGTTCAAACCCGGGGCCTTTCCCGAAAAAAAAAAGGGGAACGGGGTTTTTTTTTTTTTTTGGGGGTTTTTTTTTTCCCAAAAAAAAAAAGCCCCCCGAAAAGAAAAGAAATTTTTGGGCCGAAACTAAATTCAAAAAAAAAAAAAAAGTTTCTTTTCCTTTTTTTTTTTTTTAAAAGGATTTTAAAAACCCAAAAGTTTTTTCGTTTTTTTTTGGTTTTTTTCCCAAAAAAAATTTTTTTCCAGAAAAAACCTTAAAATTATAAAAAAGACCCTTTTACCCCCTTTTTAAAAAAAATTTTTTTTTTTCCGTAAAAATACAATTTTTTTTTTTTGTTTTTTTTTTTTACCCATGAAAAACCAATTAATTTGGGAAAATTTCCGTCAAACCTTTTTTTCTTGTTTTGGGGGGGGGGTTTTAAAAAAAAAAAAAATATTTTTCCCCCCAAAAATTTGTTTTTTTTGTTTTTTTATTTGGTTTGAAAAAAAAAAATTTAAAAACCCATGGGTTTTTTTTTTTTTGTTAACCCAAAAAAAAAACCAAAATTTTTTTTTTTTTTTTTTAAACTACCCAAATTTTTTGTAAAAAAAAAAACTTTTTTTTTCTCCCTGATTTAAAAATTTCGACTAAAAAAAAAATTTTTTTTCCCCCCTTTTTGGAAAATTTTTAAAAAAGGTTTTTAACCGTGTTTTTTTACCGGTTGAAAAAAAAAACAATGCAAGGAAAAAAAAAAAGAAATGTAACCTTTTATTAAACAAAACAAAAAAAAAGGGGGGGCCAAAAAAACAAAAAAGGTTTTCCCCCCGCCTTTTTTTTTTTGAGGTGGTTTTTTTTTTTTCAAAACCCCAAAAGTTTTCCCCCCTTTTTTTTTTTTGGGGTGGGGGGTGGGGGGGAAGAAAAGAATAAAAAAAAAAAAAAGGGAGTATGGGTTTTTTTTTTTAAAAGAGAAATTTTTTTTTTTTTTTTTTTTCCCCGACGTTTCCCTTAAAGAAACTTTTTAAAAAATTTTTTTGTTTTTTCCCTTTTTTTTTTTTTTTTTTTTTGAAAACTAAAAAAAAAAAAAGGGGGGTTCCCCTAAAAAAAAAAACTTGTGAAAGAAATAAAACTTTTTGCCAAAGGTTTTGTTTCTTATTTTTTCACCCACGAAAATTGCCGAATTTTTTAACCCCCGGGGTTTTTTTGAAAAGGTTTGGTTTTTTTAGTTCCTAAACCTTTTTTCCCCCCCC
>NW_011332768.1:25695-29674 GCF_000735185.1 Notothenia coriiceps
TTCTAAAGATGTTTGGATTATTGAAAAGTATACAGCTCCCTTTCATATGAGTGTTGAGAGCTGTATCCATAAATTCATGTTGTGCTCAAAGATTGATGCATTTAACTTCAACTTAAAAAAAAAAATATCTTCCCAGGGGTGCATGCCCCCAAATAAAGCAGGTTAAAATAATTAAATTGCATACATTTTCTTTTAGTAAACACTGAAAACGGGTCCCACAGACCCAAACAGCACACAAAGGTTAAAGGTAAGCATATAATAATGTTCAAATGTGCTAAATATATACACTGCAAAAACTAAAAAAGAAGAGTAAAAGTAGCTCACGACTTGTTTTATTTTTTGAAAGTAGCTCTCATCCTAAAAAAGGTTGGAGACCCCTGTTCTATAAGAATAAAACACGGAGGACGGAGATCTCTTTTTCTCCCCCTCTTCTCCCCGCTGCAGCCTAGCAGCTGATCTCAGAGCATGCTCCCCTCTCCTGCAGGGGGGCGTGGTCAGCTGCAGCTCACAAAATCAGCCCCCTGCAAAAATAGGGCTGGAAAGAGCAAATATAGCGAAATGAGGCATGGCTAAAATGCAGGATCTGTTTGGTATTTTGAAAAAAGAACTATATTTATATAATTTATATAGGTATGGCCCTACAATATATGTTTTGAATATAGCATGATAGGTCCACTTTAAGTTGTGTCAAAATCACATTAGTTTTCTGTTTCTCATTCTGAAAAAACTCCATGAAATATTTGTTTTAATATTCAAAGTGTCTTGTGTCTATAATGGCCAGCTCCCTGCATATTTCCTTTACATCATTATTCAAAATATACTTTTCCCCAATGTACATGCAAGGATATTTCAATGAGTTTTAAGCGACGTATTTGAACAAAAATAGGTAAGCTAGAGCAATCAAAATGCCATTAAAGTTCTTTAAAAATTGGACACATTTGATTAAACATTATCTTTGCTACAGTTTGACTATCTTCACAGTATTACAATGTTTAACTGGTTAAAGCTGTTCTATTATTTGGCGTGGGACACAGTGTGTTTGTTAACAATGAGCATGTAACACATACTAACCTTTGTCTAATATGCTATTGGACTAATGGTGATGATGATAGGGATGAGGATGATTGCAGTGACCTCAACGCACAAGTGTGAAAACATCATAGCTTTGTAATGTGAATCCAACCCCAAAGTTTCCCGCCTGCAGCCTCGGATGAAGAGCACTTCCAGTGTGGTGTCATAACAGCATGCATGAATTATTTACATACTGCATGCAGTGTTTATTTTCCTGCTTTTTGTTCTTGTCAACACTCACTTGCAGCTCAGTTTCCAACCATGTTAAAGTGTGTACAATGTTTTTGAGCAAAAGAAGAAGAGAAGTAGAATAAGTCTTCTCAGTGTTAGGTCATGCTGTCAGATCAAATTTTGAATAACCGTACCCAAAGCAATTATTGTAACCATTTCCACACATAATATATAATTTTGCCTTGTGAAAATGTGGTTGAGGCTACAAAAGCTGAACTGCCGACAGATAGTTACTCAGTTTCCGGATCAAAACACAGCTCAGCCACTTATTTTGTCCTGAAAGCCATTACAGCAGGGCCCCTCGAAAATTAACATAACACAGGCCCCACACAGGCACACTTTATCCCGCTGAGCTGCACCTGGTTTATCTCAACACAACTAAAATGTATTTCTCATTTCATGTCCAACAACACATGTCAATATCCACTTGGAGCCTGCTTTACAATATACTTTTGTCTTTATAGGAAACAACTTGTTTGGGTTTAAATAACTATGACAGTGATACATTTTGTTTGGTAACTTCATCAAAAATTAATTTGTTTTAGGAGTCATGACTGACAAAAAACTGTTCTAATGGCATTTGCAAGATTCAACACAAGTATATCAAGAAATATAAAAATCTCCAATCCCCATGGAAGTGTGTACAATAGAAAAACAATGAGTGATTGACTGTTTTGGTCCAGGTTAATTACATGTAATGTTATCTGAAGACTTAACTTAAGAAAATCACTAATTTATGTTTTGCAGGATAAACTAATGGAATATTCCAGATGTCTCACCTTGCAGCAGGGACGTTGCCGTTGTCACAGTCTCCGGTATGCCATCCTTGCTGTAGATGGACTGGAGGAACTCTGGAATGCAGTCGTTTTCATCAATTATGACAACTCGTACCTGACAGAGGAAGGAGAAGGGGAAAGGAAAAGATTTAAAGAAGGAGGAAGTTGACATAAGTAAATGACATAAACCTACATAACACACGCTTTTCACTTATATACTGTAAAAGACACAAATGTCACATGTAGTCAGTGGAGAGGTTATGTTTTTGTTTGGGCAGGATCGTAGAAAAACGCGCAATTTGCTCTGGATTGGCCAATCAGATCTGTACTACCCCCCTGAAAGTAGGAACAAGGTACTCCTCAACAAAAACACGCTTGTTTGATATCCTGGCTCCAAAATGGTGGAACAAGCTCCCCATTGATATCAGGACAGCAGAAAGTGTTCCCATCTTTTGTCGCAGAATGCAAACCCACCTCTTTGTAACAACAACAAAAAAAAGGAGTACTTGAAAGATGCACCAGCACTTCCAATGGTTTGGTTATTTAAAGCAAAGGTTCTTCACGGTTAAATTACTGTAGATTGCTTTGGATGAAAGCGTCAACTATACAAATTCAACTAAAAACGATTGGCCCAATTTCTGTGAACATTTGTGGAAAGTTGAAGCATGTGCAAAAGAAAATGTATTCCATTTTTGAGAGGATCTGATCCACTGAGTGGTTCACTATTGTGTTTAGCTAACGTTACCTTACAAGAACATTTATGTGGGGTCAGAATAATCAGGAAAAGTTACTCTGCCCTCTAAAGTTGGAACAATCATTCCGAAACTGTTTTCAGCGTGTGCAAAAAAATACTACACATTCTTCTTTTTGAGGTACTGTTTGTTTAAAAATTAATACTTAAAGCTCCAGAAGTAGAACACACTGAAGTCCGAACAATGACTACCCTGCTGGATAAATTGGACTATCCTAGGAGCACTGAAATGCACCATTGGGCTTAACTGTTTAAGTTGAACAAATTATTTCTTAGTTTCAATAACCTAATAATTATAACTATAATACTATAATTCTACTATAAACCAGACATTTCATTGGCAATCAATGGGAATCACCTCACTTAACGGAAACAAAACATTTGTAATTCATAAAAGCAAAATGAACAGACTTGGTGTATCTGATCTCATGCAGAAATGCTGGTACTGTATGTTAAAACGGCCCAGGCAATCACGTAGGAATGCTGGGGATTAAAAGTCACACAGGCTCGGTGTTATGAACATTTTAAATCTAGGATTAGCACTTCAGGCACTGTCCGGAATTGGTTTTCTTTGGCTCTGGAGTCCTTTTCATCTGCGAGTAACCCAAATTAACCCTATCCTTAACCAAAAAGGAGCCCCGTCCAACCTCGTGCATAGGCGAGCCCTGACCCTGATCCCTCTGGTTTATTCCCCCCCCCACTCCTCCTTCCCCCTTTAGTGAGGGAGCTTCTGCAGAGTCGGCCCTTCAGTAGGTCAGCGCAGAATGCAATCTTGTGCAATTTTACAGAAGCCCTGAGCTAACAAATGAGACTGTGCAAAAGATGAATTTGTATGGCGTGTGCACGTAGGCGTGTGCGTGAGTCACTGTAATGCTGCCCGGTTCATTAAGGGCACAAAGGCAAACACAGCAGCCTTTACCAGATGTTGACTGCCCGCTTGCAGCATTAAGAAGGAATAAATAAATAAATAGCTGGTAAGAGAGCCGCTCTGACTTTTTTCTCTTACATATAAACACAGCAGTATGGATAAACAGCCTACGGATCACACACACACACACACACACACACACACACACACACACACACACACACACACACACACACACACACACACACACACACACACACACACACACACACACACACAGGT
>NW_011332770.1:0-1301 GCF_000735185.1 Notothenia coriiceps
TACCCTTAAAAGGGTTTACGAATAGTTTGTAATTCATTTATTAATTAGGTTGTGAACACTTTATAGATCATTAATAAGCTTTTATAAGACATGAGATAAACAGGGCAACTGTGACCGGTTGCTTGCCAAATAGTGAGCCCACATGTATCTGTACTGCTAAGCCTTATATTGGCCACTAGCTTACTTCGTCTCCTTCATCAGCCAGCATCCTTGGTATCTGTTGCTCACTGAGTTGATTCTCGCTGAGTAGCCAATATAAGGCTTAGTCATCTTGCCAAATAGTGAGCCTGTGTTAAAACTGGTTTATAAATGGTTCTTAAATGATTAATAAAGTGTTTATAACCTAATTCATAACCTAATTATAAACCCTTTATGAGGGTAGTCTTATTGTATTATTTTTCGCAGCCATTTCCTTAGCCACTTACTTCATAATGAGCCAAATCAAAACACTTGTGTATAGACGTATTCCTCTTTGATTCAGCCATGAGTGAAAGCACCTTGATCTGTTTTTCAAAGAGCATCTCCGAGACACTAATATGATTTTTGTACTTTGTGTTTCCCACCGTCATCAGGTTTATCTTTTGAAGCCCTTCATGAAATATGACAACCTCCCATCAGGTGGCAGAGTAAACACCATCCACAGTTCCTCCTGTTTATCCATGCGTCCCTGATATCTCAGTTTACCTCATCTTCTTGTGACTGTTCTTCTTGAGCGCCGGCTCTCTGTCGCTCTTCTCCTTCTCTACCTTCTCCTTCTTTTCCTTTTTGGGCTGCGAGGGCAACACGAACTGCTGAGTTACCTGCTGCTGAGAGACGAGCTGGGAGACGGGACGAGGCTTCCTGATCCGGGGGGAGAGGAAGGGGGAGAGACAGAGCGAGGCAGATTAATGAGAGGGAAAATCACAGTGAGCACATGGCTCCATGCAAGCGCAGCACCGTAATCAAGAGGCAATAATCACTGCCAGCGCCGGTTAGGACGGGGCTGCGGAAGTGTTTTTAACACCGGCAGCGAGTGGCTCCACACACTGAGGATAAACCCGTATTCAGCCATCTGTGAGACGTGAACCTGCTCAGACTTGTTCCAGGACTCGCAGTGATAAACATCACGAGCTGAGGGAGCTTTCTGCTAATTGTACAATACTCACGTCACCTAGGAATATAAAATATTTTAGATTGTTGCTTTTAATTGTACGGAAGAGGATTAGGGCCACATTATTATTTTTTTTGGGAGGATTTGAAAAAAAAATTCTGACTTTAATCTCAGAATTCTGACTTTTTCCTCAGAACAAAAAAAAAAAATG
>NW_011332771.1:0-711 GCF_000735185.1 Notothenia coriiceps
TCAGCGCCCGGTGCAGTCTGTGAGTTGTTTGGACTCGTATCCAAGGAGACAAAACAGGAAGCTGCCATACACTCTGGAAGCTATCATTAGCACAGGGTTGCCAACTCTCACGCATCTGGCGTGTGACACACGCTTTCACTCTCAATCTCACGATGCCCAAACTATTCTCACGCCAAAAACAAGATGAACCGGCAATCGTTTTTGGTTAGTTATTTACAATGTTGAGTTGACAGCTGCTCAAGCTTTCGATCCGCTCCCTCCCCCCCCCTCCACTCTTAACAACATTAACAGACAGCAGAGCAGTGGGAGCCGGTTGGTCAATCCCCGACCTGTATTGCGCATGCGCAGATCCAAGGGTGCAACTTTGGTGTGAGAAGTGGGGGGGTCACAAAACAGGGGTCCTCCGTAATGAAACATTGTTCTCGATTTAATTCCATTTCCTGCCTTTCTACAAATATATTAGGGAATATGGTGTTAAAAAGGCCGAGAAAAATGTGTAGTGTATATAATGAGTGCGCAAACGTATCTAGTATCCTATGTGAAACTGTTTTATTTGTGATGACCTCACATACTCTAGGGGGGTCCGGGGTCATGCACCCCGGGAAGACTTTTTTTCTTTAAATTGAAGTTAAAGGCATCAATCTGGTGCACAAATTAAGAGATTTATGGATACAGCTCTCAACACTTGAAACAGAACTGTAGGCCTATATA
>NW_011332772.1:0-3970 GCF_000735185.1 Notothenia coriiceps
TGTCTGTGCAATTTACTCCGCGCGAGTTGGCGGACTTTATTTTGCTTACTTTAACATCATTTTTCAAGGTGGGGCTAAGCCATTTCTTGGTATGGCTGTAGCCTACCCCAGCCATACCCTGGCGGTATGTATGGCACTGTTTGGAGGTCACATTAACAGGCTTTTCAGTTCATCACTTCCCTGTTTCTGTGCCTGCTTTGTGTACAGTTGTTTTGTGGGTGCAGTAGTCTATTTCAGTCCACCCACCTCGCCCTGTGTTTATATGCGGTCCATTAGAGCTGACATGTCTCTGCAGACTCACAGCCTTAAATGGAGAGAGAGCTAGACTTAGCCAAGCAGACAGGTAGACCGAAACAAGCCTCTGACCT
Source organism: Notothenia coriiceps (assembly GCF_000735185.1). Classification (NCBI taxonomy): domain Eukaryota; kingdom Metazoa; phylum Chordata; class Actinopteri; order Perciformes; family Nototheniidae; genus Notothenia; species Notothenia coriiceps. Next base: position 369 of record NW_011332772.1, read on the forward strand.
CTGGCAGCCCCCCACTGGGAATATGTCTTGAATGTGTGAAACTGCTTGAAAAAGAGCATTAATGCTTAGTCAGCCATCCCTGGATCAATACTGAACAAAACTAGAAGAACATCCAAAGGAACATGAACGTAGTTCTGAGTGTTTCTCTATCAGCATGTAAACACAGAGCTGCAGCTTCCATTCATTCTCTATCTCAGTGACGCAGAGGTCAGGGAACAGCGTTACAGAGACACCAAACACAGAGCAGTCTGCTTCATCCACCAACACAACGACACCAGAACCAGAACGACCCGCTCTGAGACACACAGGGATTTGTGTTTTAGAAAAACTTGCGTTCCCATCATGTCAGGTTTTTGGTGGATTTAAAAAATGAAGTCTTGGACTGCAGAGTATGCACGTCTTCTCGATATATTCAGACGATAAATACGTGTGTAAGTTTGTGAAGGAGGGAGGGAAACTTCCGCGATCACCGTCTCCTCTCTGTAAATAATGAATGACTGGCTGACAGTAACCATAGTAACATGGCAGGGTCCGGAACAGGGGGTTTTCAAGTCTTGGAGTTCAGACTATTAAAATATTATCGCTGAATTCAAATTATAAATACTTAAACAATGCATGATCTAAAAAAGTGATGTGAATTATTATTCACAACAAATTGTTTGTATCTCTGATGATATTACTTATATATGCATTCGCTTTTTTCTTGCCCTAATTTTCGTTTTATTTGTTTTATTTATTTATTTTTTCCAGTTTTAATTGGTTTTCTTGGTTTCTTTGTACTCCTTAATTTCTATATGTTTTGGATGAAATAAATGCCATTATTATTATATTGATGCTAATGATGATGCACGGGAGGGCTACTCCCCATAAGCTATGCTTCAGCCCTCCCGCTTCTACTAATTTTGTTCATTTGTGTGTATGAATTATACGTTTTTGTTTTTGTATGATTTTACTAGAATAAATAAAAAAATAAAAAGATATGATGAAGCTGACTTAATCTCATACATTCATGGGATTTATGTAACAGTAAGACAGAGGAATGTTAGTCTGAGCCCACATTCAGTATTTATGTGTATATCGATGCACAACCATGTGTTTATGTTACCAAACTTATTTTTTAAAGAAATTGTACAATTGTTTATTGTTTAATTCTTAAATATATCAGCTTGCAATTATTTCCCCTACACTTCTGCTTTCAGGTATTTACTAATTAGGTTGCAATTATGTAATATAATACATTATTATATATTTATATAGTGTTAAAGTTACAACCAGCTCCATAATGCTAATGTTGTTGTGTCTCGTCAAATGTGTTAGTTATGTTTATGTATTTTGTCTGTCATTTGTAGGCTTAAGTTTTTCTTAAGTTCTCTTTTTGTTATGCCTAGTTTTTTCCTCCTTGTGAGCGCCTTTTGTTATTTCCAGTACCTACTCTGTTAAGAGGGATTACCTGATCTGTGAAATTAAAATTACATTTTTTTACATTCAAGACTTTGTCTCTGGGTTGTGCATTTGGGTTCAACAGTTTGTGTCGAGATCCTGACAAATGTGGCCCGCCATGAAATTAGTTGGAGACCCTGATCCACGCCGTCATTGGATGGGTCTGTGGTGGCACTGTGGCAGCATTTTATTAGTTTGAACACTTAGCGACAAACACTGTGTATTAGTCAAGTCGGCAACACATATCTCCTTTATTATCAATTTGTTGTTATTTTCATCCTGAATGAAAAAATACCAAATGATAATTGGAGAAAGAAATCGACACAATCAGAAACATTCACCCTCGTGCGTGCGTGCGCTCTTATGGACCGTCCTCAACTTGTTGACAACAGTATATGGTTCCAAAGGGTAGCCAAGGGTGCTACACCTATATGTATGAAATAATAACTCCATGTAGGTTTATTTAGGAAATGTAACAAGGCAGTCAGTTTAACTTGCAGATCCTCTGCAAAGGTTGGACCTTGTGGTGTGAAGGTGGAGAGATGTGAACAGCTGATCATTGAACTTTTCCGCTCCTCTATAGCTGGATGTAAGTATGCAGATTTGTCTGTCTTTATATGGAAGGTGGTGTCTCCATTTCCTCAGTCAGGTATTGTAATGCACAGTGAACGATCGGGGGTGCAGCAGCTGGTGCTGTGTTAAAGCTCATTGCAGTGATCTTAAGCCCTTATTTTGCAGCGTGAACAGAGAGTGGGACAAAACATGAGAGTTCAAGAGGGCATCTTCTCCTTTAATCCCATCAGCAGACAGAGAAAGACTAGACACACTTCTGAGGCACATACATCATATTACCATGCTGTCACAAGGATGGGGAGGACCCTCATACAGAACCGGGTCTCTTTTCTATCTGGATCATTTGACATATTTGTTGCAGTGACATTTTTTAAATCAATGTGTTCAGCCCAGCACAAAACCCTCCATGTTTATGTGTTCTTCCCGCTTTCTTAAAGTGCAGACGCTTTTCTGCTTGCTCTTGCCTCTGATTACTTTCTTATGCTGATTTTCCTATTTTTCTTTTCTGAAAACTTGGAGCAGCGGCTCCTGGACATTAACTTATCACTGGGACAGTTATTCTTCGTAAATAGACGGAGGGTTGCAGCCATATTTCAATATTTTTACGACGACCTCAGTCTTATAGTAGCGTGGCCTAGCAACAGCTAAAGCCTGGTACTGCATGCTATTTAGCTTATGCTAGTTAGCAGCAAAATGCCTCCGTTCTCTACAGATGACTTCCACAAATGTCTACAGAAGATGGCCGTGTTGGAAATGAAAATGCAACGGTTGGAAGTTAACGTGGAAGCGAATGGACTAGGTTGGAATGACACCACTTTACCAGTGTTGCAAAAGAATGGACAAAGGCATGCTAACTCAAAGCTAGTTAGCAGCTACAGGGATTCCAAGGAACAGGAGGGCTGTGTACCGGGTAATACATCTACAAGTGGTATTCCTCCCTGGAACTCTCTGGGTGCAAAGCCGAAGAGTAAATCATTTCCATGGGATTTGGGAGGACGAATAACAGGCAGAGCCCAGCGCTCTGAAATCTGTGATGCGACCGGCTGGCCTGCATTGTTATCACCCAGGAAGAGTGCCTCTTCAACCCCTATTCATACTAGGAAACAGCTGTGGACAGCTGCTAAAGGGAGAACTACAAACAATCCTCCTAAACCACCAAGTGTGCCAATCCAGAACAGATACGCTCCGCTGACCCAGAACCGGAGATCTCTTTCTGATGACCTGGATAACCTGTCCTCTTCACACAGCAGGGTAAGGACCAACATCTACTCCAAAAGTAAAAGGCTAGAGGGAAAGCTAACGACTGGGCCTGAAACTCTGATTGTGGGTGACTCTGCTGTAAGAGATGTAAAAAGTCTGTGTAGCAGAGGTGTGGACTTGAGTCACATGACTTGGACTCGAGTCCGAGACTCGAGTCACCAATTTGATGACTTGAGACTCGACTTGACAAAATCACAAAAGACTTGTGACTCGACTTGAACTTGAACACCAATGACTCGGGACTTGACTTAGACTTGAGCCTTCTGACTTGAGGTGACTTTTTCTTTTTTTATATATATATATTTTTTTTCAGTTATAAAATAAACAGA
>NW_011332773.1:0-2261 GCF_000735185.1 Notothenia coriiceps
CATTGTGGGAAGTGTAGTTTATGGGCAACGTGCTCCTGTAAAGCGACACGTACCATTATAATAAACTCATTATATTCTTTGTTAGCTCTTGCGGGCCACATAAAATGAAGTGGCGGGCCGGATTTGGCCCCCGGGCCTTGAGTTTGCCACCCCTGGTTTAGACAGTAGCTGCCGGGTCCCGCATGAGCTCAGCCCCCTCCTTTGTTATGAAGCTTTATCCCAGAATCAGCACTTTAGAAACAGGAAGTGAAATAGAGGGATATGAGGCATGGCTAGAATGGGTGATCTGTTTGGTATTTGGATCAAAACACTTCATACACATGTTTTTTATATATTTGTATATATCTGAGACCTATGCTATTGCCTACAGATAGCACGATAGGTGACCTTTAAAGTAGAAAACAGCCTTTTAAAGGTCACCTATTGTGCAAAATCCAGGTTTGTATGTCTTATATACTGTATATTATTATGCATTGCAACATATCTGTGTTTTAATCAGTCTCAAAACACACATTTCTGTATAAATAAGTACTAAAGCCGTCCTCCACGGAACCCCAACATGATTTAGGTTTCATATCTCGTCACCACAGTAGAGTTCACAGGTCCGTATATCACCTCTGGATGTTATGAGCTTCTCGTTAGTGCAGAAGCTATATTTAATCCGTCCCTCAGGTGTTGTGAGGGAGCGTTTCAGGTGAGGAGTCAGCAGAGCCTGTTAACAATTCTCTTTCCAACAAGAAACCCTGACTGTAAACGAGTCTGAGACGCTGCAGAGTGAGGACATAAACCAAGCGTTGCAGCCTGTGTGTTTTTAACAGCTGCTGCTTCACATACAGTATAATAACAACACCTCCAGGGATCCCCATGCAGCTCTGCTCAAGCTTTCAGGTGCTGGGTTTCTTCTCACTGAATATATTTAGGGAAACAGATTGTCGCTGAGCACAACAGTGTTAATTGTCAATGGAAATGATGACTAAAAAACAACCTTTTTTCCATGACTCTGACAAGACGTCACTAAACACTAACTGTGAATGTACCAGCATGCAACAGAGAGCAGACTAAAATGACGTTTAAGACACACAAACTTTTTTTTAGAAGAGGAGACAAACATTACAAGGAGATTCTGAGGAAGACATTAGGGGATGTTTTGGCTTCACTAAATTGACCAAAATCTTGTGGGGCAAAGAAAGTCTGCAGGGAACACAGGGATGTTAGCCTTTGCAGACCGTTTACATGCACTAAGAACCTATAGAACTCACTACAGGAGAGCAGACACCACAATGGGGCTTCTTTAAACGTAATTGATTCTGTCAATTGATGTTCATTTGGAAGATGATCCTGCAGACAAAGATGTGTAGAATCAGAATTTGACTTGATGTCGCGGTGCATACAAATAAAACAAACATTTTAAACACGGATAGAAAACTATTTGAAGAAACTATAATAACATTACACGCTATATAGCAGTTGAATATGATTGAAATCGTAGAAATATTACATTACATCACTTGTTAGACGCTTTCATCCAAAGCAACTTACATACTCAATACTGTGGACAATCCCCACAGGAGCACTTTGGGGTGAAGTGTCTCAGGGACACAACGACATGCTGACTGCAGTGGGGTTTGAACCTGTGACCACTGCGCCACACACCTGTGCCAGGAGAGTAGACCAGTGTGGGGGAAACTTCTGAAGCAATTGGAGTCAGGACTCAGAGAGACACGAGGAGAGCTGGAGCTCTGATGGAGTCAGGACTCAGAGACACGAGGAGAGCTGGAGCTCTGATGGAGTCAGGACTCAGAGAGACACGAGGAGAGCTGGAGCTCTGATGGAGTCAGGACTCAGAGAGACACGAGGAGAGCTGGAGCTCTGATGGAGTCAGGACTCAGAGACACGAGGAGAGCTGGAGCTCTGATGGAGTCAGGACTCAGAGAGACACGAGGAGAGCTGGAGCTCTGATGGAGTCAGGACTCAGAGAGACACGAGGAGAGCTGGAGCTCTGATGGAGTCAGGACTCAGAGAGACACGAGGAGAGCTGGAGCTCTGATGGAGTCAGGACTCAGAGAGACACGAGGAGAGCTGGAGCTCTGATGGAGTCAGGACTCAGAGACACGAGGAGAGCTGGAGCTCTGATGGAGTCAGGACTCAGAGAGACACGAGGAGAGCTGGAGCTCTGATGGAGTCAGGACTCAGAGAGACACGAGGAGAGCTGGAGCTCTGATGGACTCAGGACTCAGAGAAACACGAGGAGAGCTGGAGCT
>NW_011332774.1:0-1591 GCF_000735185.1 Notothenia coriiceps
CCTTATGTCCGTTAGTGCAGCTAGCTAACCAGATGCTAACATCACGGTCCCCGCTAGCACCGGTCCCTCTCTCTCCCTCCCTCACTCCCTCTCTCTCTCCCTCACTACCACACTAAATGCGCTACACACACACACACACACAGAGCCGAGCTTGAATGACACAAGCACACTTTTATTTCCATGCCACTCTCTGATTGCTCTGGTGTCTTGCCTCTGTTGCATTCACTGAACACGGGAAATTACAGTCCTTCCGTCCTCTCTAGTGTTTTGATGAGGTTCATGTAAAGCACGGTTAATGTATTATATTATTGAGGTAGAATATTATTTTACCAACAATGTGGAATTTATTGGCTACATATTACACAGATTATGCACAGCGGGAGCAGCAATAACCTTCAAATAATAATTCAGACAGGGGAGCTCCGCACCCCCTGCCTGCCGCTCGGGGTTGCTGCAGCGTCCTCAGCACCCCCCTTCCTGCGCCCATGGCGACGAACGTTCTTTCTGTCAAAGACGCCTCTAAAGAACAAAGTCGAAAAATGCTGACTAATTTCTGTGTTTAGGTCATTTGAGAGAATGGGGGAGCCTGCAGCGATGCTACAGTCTGTTTGCACATTGGCTCTTTAAGCTTTTAAATGCTAACATGCAAATTTCTGACAGTGTTAACATGCTAGCAGTTACTAGAAAGCACAACACCACAGAGCAGCTGGACGTGCATGTTTAGTATGTTCATTGGCTGCTGGTAAGTGGTCAGATTTGTGGGAATAAAGATGTTCAAACTCACACCACTCAGAAGTCCTTCACAATGCAGTGTAACATTTAACTAAATGTACAGGAACTCTAAAGAAGAAAACATCAATTAACTTTCCAGTCGGTGCTATTAACACATTGCAAACAAAAAAAGAGGTCCATTCAGAACTCAAGTTAACACAAAGGTAGTAGAAGATGTGGAAGAAATGTTGTCTTTTATCCCTTTTTCATTTCTCCAGGTAGGATAAGACCCAGGTAGAAAAGTAGTCAACTAAAGAGAAATTGATTTTGAATGTGAATGTAATTTTATAACTCTTGTCACTAAAAAGCTAATGTTGAGGTGAGCTAATTCCATACATAATAATTCATTCGCTTTTTTTCATTTAGTCCAACACGCTGCTCCGCTAAAAGCAGAGCAGCATAACATGGTCTTATATTAGCATATCAAACTCAAATCATGTTCATTTAACTTATTTTGGCCAAGTCAAAATGCATGACAAATGTTCTGCATACTATTAAGTTGCAACACGCCTGCATCTTTACCACTAAATTGTATATTAATGTGGATTTTAAAGAATGTTCTGTAAATGACGTTGAAGAATCCCCCTGCATTTCTTTCCTTAAGTGGATTCACACCGCAGTACTTTTCCCACAAAGGTTCATGAGAACTTAGTTCATCAGAACTCTTTAGTTCTGATGAACTAAGTACAGATCGCGTTCACACCGGAATAAGTCCCTGGGGGTGGATTAGGCAAATGAAGCCGCTGACGTCACTTCTTCTTCTTCTGCTTCGGGTTTACTGGCAGGCCGCAAACAACTTCACGGCGTATACTGCCGCAAA
>NW_011332775.1:0-598 GCF_000735185.1 Notothenia coriiceps
CGTTGTACCTGATAGGCTAAGGGGCGGGACATCTCTAAAACCTCATTCACACCAACGCAACTCTGGTTCAAGCTCCGTGCTAGAGCTTTTCAGGTTCAGAACCGGTTCTTCGGTTTAGCTCCGGCTCCTTTCACACTGCCCAGAGTCCGACTGGTGCTGCGTCATTGCGTCATCGTTTGCGTCATGACGTAACCGTTTGCGTGCCTGCTTCATAAAGCCAAACCGCGCGGAAACCCCTCACAGCTGACACCGACAACAACAACAATGGCCGATTGTGCTCCAGCTTCCTCTGTACCTCTTCAGAAGACCAGATCCCCAGCAGGTAGCTGGTCTCTTCAGTGGACCACTGCTGCTTGTTAAGTTTCTCCATCGTTGTGTACAAACTGGATAAAACGCCGGCTTTCTGTTGTTGTTCAGGAGTTGATCCCGCCCCTGTCCCTGCCCCCGCCTCGACGTAAGCGTGACGTATGTGGTGCTTTTGCTCTGGCCGGACAATTTTTTGGTGCGTGAAACGAACCGGATTCAGGAGCTAAGAGGCTGCTCCGCTGCGGTGTGAACAGGAAAACCCGGTGCTTTTCAAGCTCCAGCTCCGAACCGG
>NW_011332775.1:606-4199 GCF_000735185.1 Notothenia coriiceps
AGTTCGAAGGTCGGGCTTGCCGTGACTTGTGGCAACTACACTTATTCCCATTATCCCCCCAGGCCCCCTACGAGGGGCCCTCTAAATAAAAATTTATAACTTCAACTTTATAGTTAGTACGTGAAACTCTTGTTTTACTTCTCTAGATACCTATGAGAGAGTTTGATATCTTTGTCCGGGTTTTCCTGTTCACACCGCAGCGGAGCAGCCTCTTAGCTCCGGAATCCGGTTCGTTTCAAGCACCAAACATTTGTCCGGCCAGAGCAAAAGCACCGCATACGTCACGCTTACGTCGAGGCGGGGGCAGGGGCGGGATCAACTCCTGAACAACAACACAAAGCCGGCGTTTTATCCAGTTTGTACACAACGATGGAGAAACTTAACAAGCAGCAGTGGTCCACTGAAGAGACCAGCTACCTACTGGGAATCTGGTCTTCCGAAGAGGTACAGAGGAAGCTGGAGCACAATCGGCCATTGTTGTTGTTGTCGGTGTCAGCTGTGAGGGGTTTCCGCGCGGTTTGGCTTTATGAAGCAGGCACGCAAACGGTTACGTCATGACGCAAACGATGACGCAATGACGCAGCACCAGTCGGACTCTGGGCAGTGTGAAAAGAGCCGGAGCTAAACCGAAGAACCGGTTCTGAACCTGAAAAGCTCTAGCACGGAGCTTGAACCGGAGTTGCGTTGGTGTGAATGAGGTAAGAGAAGTCAGCAGAAGAATGGGATTCTGGGTCCCAGTGGGTGGGGCAGCTGGAGCCAGAGTCATGGTCTTGAGGCGAGCTGAACCCCGGAGAGGGCCGGCCGGGCAACGGGATCCCAGCAGAGGGGTCAGGGGAGGGGTCAAGTGGGCTTGTGAGAGGTTACGTGTGACCCTCATAGGTTAGGGTTAGCTTAGCTTCATACATTTTTATAGCAGAAAGCTTCACATAAAAGTCTATTTGCCAACGTTTAGTATTATTTCAACAAATAGTGTTTACTTGTGTTGATACATTTGTTATTAAGTTACCCTAAACTACTTCACTTTGAATGGAATCAGAGGTTGTATGAATGCGTGTTTTCTTCATGCTCCCTCTGAGACGAGATTTAAGTAGGTTAAAGGCCTTTTTTGGGGGGTAAGTCAAACTGGTGTTTACACATCATTAATTTAAGGCTGAGGCTGTTTCCTATTAGGGAACACATGGCATCTTCCCAAACATCCCAGATTGTTCCATCTATAATATGCGGGGGTATCTATTCCTTGATTTGAATGCAGAGAAACAACGAACAATCAGTGAATGATGAATGGTGTGTTTTCCCATGAGTCTAACAGTGTAGGTGAACCCTGACCTGATGGGAATAGAGTATACATTCATCCCTAAAGGTTATATGAGAAAATACGAAGACTTCCCGAAAGTGAGGAGAGCGGGGATGAGTGGAGTCTCACAGGATGCTGCCCTGACTCGATAACTTGTTTCCACCAATTAAAGAGAGATTCACTTACATGTAATCCCTTGAGACACTATCAATTAAGAAAGGGAAGATGCTAAGGTTGTGTTTACATCTGTTAATCAGCGTTTGCAGGATAAAATAGGTTCATTTGAGGGTTTTTCCAGCTGAAGTAGTGCTACAGTACAAGCCAAGGCTTTATTCCATTTGTTCCTTATTTTTTGTGTGCATCATCACATGAATGAGGAGATCCAGATGTATTGCATGGCTTTGACTTTTTTCATCTATCTACAGGTGGAGTAATGCATCAATTAACCCTCCTATTGTCTTCGTTCCCCCCCCCCTTACTTTGGTGTTCTCGGTCAAATTTGACCGGTTCTGTTTGAACTGCTATTACATTAACACAAAAACCATTAATCATCACCAAATGTCATGTATCACCCTTTCAAACTGTACATATTGTATCAGACTACTGGTATACATGAAAAACTGCAGTAAATATACAAAGAACAGACACTGAACATGTATTGCGTGTGCCAGGTGGATCCATGTGGGGGGAGGGGCACATAAGAGCGGGAAATGTGTCAAATTGTTCTGTGTGTGTGTGTGTGTGTGTNATACCTCATTCACACCAACGGTGTTTCAGGGCCGGTTCGGAGCTGGAGCTTGAAAAGCACCGGGTTTTCCTGTTCACACCGCAGCGGAGCAGCCTCTTAGCTCCGGAATCCGGTTCATTTCGAGCACCAAAAAATTGTCCGGCCAGAGCAAAAGCACCACATACGTCACGCTTACGTCGAGGCGGGGGCAGGGGCAGGGGGCGGGGATCAACTCCTGAACAACAACACAAAGCCGGCGTTTTATCCAGTTTGTACACAACGATGGAGAAACTTAACAAGCAGCAGTGGTCCACTGAAGAGACCAGCTACCTGCTGGGAATCTGGTCTTCTGAAGAGGTACAGAGGAAGCTGGAGCACAATCGGACATTGTTGTTGTTGTCGGTGTCAGCTGTGAGGGGTTTCCGCGCGGTTTGGCTTTATGAAGCAGGCACGCAAACGGTTACGTCATGACGCAAACGATGACGCAATGACGCAGCACCAGTCGGACTCTGGGCGGTGTGAAAAGAGCCGGAGCTAAACCGAAGAACCGGTTCTGAACCTGAAAAGCTCTAGCACGGAGCTTGAACCGGAGTTGCGTTGGTGTGAATGAGGGATAAGAGAGATTTGGTGAAGGTCTCAGAGCTGCAGCTATGATCGTGCTGGCTGTTACCACACTGACGGATTGTGTGGAATGAGCTGATGGCCGATGGCTCCAATCACTTAACATTAGGTGGTGTCGTCAACGTAGTTCACACGCGGTCGAATGCCAATTCTGTATGAACTCTTCTGTCGCCTCGTTAGGTTTTAACTATCAAAGAAGTGTAATAAGAATTACAATTGCATCAGTGATGGACGTTTTAAAACATGTATGGATCCAGGATGAATGCTAACGTAGAGCTTCACCTTCGTTCTTATGGAAGAACGTGCGCCAGGGAGCAATGCCCTCCCTGATACAGGTTGAGGAGCAATCATGGCAGTTGCTACGACTGGCGACAAACTGTTGCGTCCGCCAGCTGGTCCTCCGCTGAGGATTGAGATAGTCGTCGTGATACCAGCATGCCTAATTCCTTACAATTTGACGAAGTTGGATTTTTACTATTGATTCTTAAAATAAATCAAGTTTTTATTTATATGGCATTTTTAAAATGATTTTTGGTCAGCAAAGTACAATAAAACACTCACAAAAATACACAGCAAAAAAAAAATAGTAATCGTCAACTGGAATAGAGTAGCTGTGCGCCTTCTCCTGCGCTCGCCGCCGTACTCTTCTCTAAATAGCTGCTATTCTTGCCAGATATATTTTTTTGCGAATGCTTGGGATGCAATTTCGCTGTGCAAACTTTGTGGAATAAACTAACATGAGTCTTTATGATAATTGCATGCCAAGATAAATGGCAAGTTTATTGTATTGCCAACTCTAAACGATACTCGCACCATCGATATTGAACTTTCACGCGCTTAACCCGAGCCTGTTTTTCAGGTTCAGTCGCAAATGATTCCCAGAACAAATCACTAATAACTCAAACTTCTAAAAGGTTTAATTAATAATTTTTTTCCTCAAGCCATGATGAA
>NW_011332775.1:4244-4577 GCF_000735185.1 Notothenia coriiceps
GAGAAACTTAACAAGCAGCAGTGGTCCACTGAAGAGACCAGCTACCTACTGGGAATCTGGTCTTCTGAAGAGGTACAGAGGAAGCTGGAGCACAATCGGCCATTGTTGTTGTTGTCGGTGTCAGCTGTGAGGGGTTTCCGCGCGGTTTGGCTTTATGAAGCAGGCACGCAAACGGTTACGTCATGACGCAAACGATGACGCAATGACGCAGCACCAGTCGGACTCTGGGCAGTGTGAAAAGAGCCGGAGCTAAAGAACCGGTTCTGAACCTGAAAAGCTCTAGCACGGAGCTTGAACCGGAGTTGCGTTGGTGTGAATGAGGTATAAGAGAAG
>NW_011332775.1:5814-6115 GCF_000735185.1 Notothenia coriiceps
GTCTTCGTTCCCCCCCCTTACTTTGGTGTTCTCGGTCAAATTTGACCGGTTCTGTTTTAACTGCTATTACATTAACACAAAAACCATTAATCATCACCAAATGTCATGTATCACCCTTTCAAACTGTACATATTGTACCAGACTACTGGTATACATGAACAACTGCAGTAAATATACAAAAGAATAGACACTGAACATGTGTTGCGTGTGCCAGGTGGGATCCATGTGGGGGGATGGGCACATAAGAGCGGGAAATGTATCAAATTGTTCTGTGTGTTTGTGTGTGTGTGTGTGTGTGTGT
>NW_011332776.1:0-6178 GCF_000735185.1 Notothenia coriiceps
TCGGCGGCGGTATTTGACACTCAGGGAAGCAGCGCATCGGTCCATGTCGGCGGCAGTTAAAGGCAATGTGAGCATCCATTCCCATTGGATAACGGAGGATTTTACACCCGGAAGTAAGTATTCTCTTTACTGTCGATTGATTTTACAGTGATATCTGCACTACTCATCAACTCAAAAACACCAGATTATCCTTGTTAACTACACAACATTGATTGGTTTAAATTGTGTACAATGCTTTTGTATTTTTTCCCTTCGATTCGGAGAAACAAATATCTTTTCGGAGTTTAGGATGGCAGAAGACACTACACTACCCAGAATCCTCAGCTATCGTTTGGGAATACACCATGTGCTTTGCTTCACAAACCCTGTGATTAGTCCTCAAGCTCTGTGATTGGATGTTGGAGTGGCAGTGCGCGAAGTTTACACGGAGCGTCAAACAGCACTTTGAAATGGAATGAATCCCATTGATGGCTCACTAACCAAAACAGAAATCGAACGTGTCCTACCCCCCCTTAGGTCACAGGCTCCTCCAACAGTGCAACACAATAAAACAGATACACAGAAAAAATAGTGCAAGTAAATACAAAAAAAAAAGAAGGTGTTTAACAGTCTTCTGGCCTGTGGGATGAAGCTGTCCCTGAGTCTGGTGGTTTTAGTCCTGATGCTGCAGTACCGCCTGCCAGACGGCAGCAGAAAGAACAGTTTGTGGTTGTGGTGATGGGTGTCTTTTACAATCCTGAGGGCTTTCTTTAAGGTTAACCTGGTATTTTTACTCCACTACATTTATTTTAGTTACTTTACAGATTTGGATTAATTATGTGAAATATAAACAACCGTTCAATCAGACTTTAGTTATGCAAGATATTTGATAGTTGGTGCTTGAGAAGACAACAAATGTATCTGCAGATCCCTATAAAGCATATTCATTACTCGTTATTCTCTAATCGTTCATTAGGGACTGTATATAATGGCTATTTTGCACATCCCTTTCAAGATTTCAAGATTTTCAAAGGTTTATTGACATATCATATACACAACTACAGTGTAGTTATGAAATGATGACAAACTTAATTTGTTGGGTCATAGGTTCCTCAACAAGACATCTATCAATATGTGTGTACCTCAACCATTAAACTGTCATATTCTGCACATTTCTTATTCTATCTAAATTCATCTTATAAGAGTATAATAGTATAATATCAGTTAAAATAAGTGCTTCAACATAGTTAACATTGCTGGAGGTATACACACATATTGATAGATGTCTTGTAATGCACTGTTGAGGAACCTGCGACCCAAGTTTTTCATTAATTGCATAACTACCCCGTAGTTGTGTATATTGAAATATTGAATCAGCTGCGGGAGGTGTGAAAATGTGCCGTAAAGCAACAACGGTGCGGGACACACCAACCTGAGTAGGGCGCCGCGAATGCCCGACTGCCTCTGACGGCCTCTGACTCCCAAAATCGGGTAGGTCAGGGTGTCAGGGCCTTAAGAGCCATCGCTTACACTCGATCCCTCCCAGCACCCCCCAGCAGCTCCATACGACAGTGGGAGCGTCAGAGTTGCTAATGCCAGGAGAAGCAACCAATAACAGCGTCAGAAAAACGGTCTATCAAGAACTCCCAGCCAGCCCATAGCTCACAGATCACTATACCCACAGCTAAAGGGCACTGACTTCCCCTTCTTGACAAAAGAGAAGCACGCAAGGCTCACACTGAAGAAAGCTCTGATCACACATTTGCTCATAATCACAAGATCAAGTGAAATGATGCAATTGAACACTGCCCTTATACAAATAAAAACAGAAGTTTAGATGTTCTTTTATTAGTTCCACTGCCAGGAAATGTTCCGTTTTACAACAGCTACGTTTTACAACCATTTAATAACAATTCAAAATATATTTCATAGACTGAAATTATATTCAAATGATATATGAATATATTGCACAAGATTAGATGAATGAATTGTTTTGGTAAGTGTATTGGTATTGTTGGTATGAATTATGAGTGTCTATGTTATTGATGAATAACATTAATGCATTTTAATACAGTATTTTGTGTGTATGTTCCCAGGATTCCCATAAGATTGTCTTCTCACATCTTCCAATAATTCCCATCCCTTTTATAATATTCCAGGATGTTTCATCTTTTTAAAACTAAAACTTGGTTCCTCTTTATTAATGTTTTCATATCCCCTTTCGCTCAATAGGCTACGTGTGTTCCTCCTTCTCTTTCTCCCGGCATTTCTTTTGTCTTTGTTACATTCCACTCTTAATACGATGACAATCGTGCCATCAAATGGTGCAAAATGTTGGCTAAACAGCCAATCATTTGTCTTTTTGCTACAGAAATCTGCTAAATACGATTAAAATGACATTTACAGAAGTGGCAATCCTTGTGTGAGTAACGTCAGCAATAGCAAGTAATCCAGTTACATTTATTTTGTTAGACATCCTCCCATTATGTGTCCTTCATTACACTTTAAAGAAGGTATGTTTAGTCTAAAAGAAATTCAAAAATTCCAAGAATATAATAAAGACATCCTGTGTGAAGTCTGTTGTTATCACCAGGATTTACCCAACCGTTGTCTGATCAGAAAGACACTTGCCAGGAGTTTTAAATTACTTTACTAAAGATCATAGCTATAACAATAATTAAAATTATTTCAATAGTTTGACCATGAAAGCCTCACCTGTTTAGATGTCCTGGGTCCCCTCTTCAGAGAGCTTCTTGTGTCGAAGATGTCCTGAACACTGACTGAACCAGAAAGAGGAACAACCCTTTCTTTTCTTTCCATATGCAGACACAACATGAAAGTCCCGGGAGGTTTTTATTGAAATACTGTTGCTTGAATGAATGTACACATGCATATAAAACTACTTTTGTATCACATTAGAATAACACAATATTGAACATTGTATGAAAGAAAAGCAGTATTTAGATCATTTCAAATATAATTTAATTCCAAAATAAATAATGTGTGTAAATTCACAAATGTAAACTTGCTCATTTACAGTAAAGGAAAAGTCATTGTTCTTTATTTCATTGGCATTGTATTCCCTGGTGTGTTGCATGAAGAAAATGTCACTATATGGTATGTCATTATATTTCCGTGCAAAAGTTGAGACCTGATGAAATAATGAGTTTTCTTTTCTTATTTCTTTCATCCATGTGATTTATTTAGCCTGGTCCAAGTCTTTGAATCAGCGCCCATGTTTCTGATTTTTAAACGTATATATATATTCAATTGATATTAAAGAATAAGGAAGTAACAAGACAACAATTCACTCTTATTATCAGGCAATTATTCTGAACTTTTAAACCTTTTTCTAGGTATTTAGGAAATGTCGCACTTTCTTAAGGTAATGTCAACATTTAAAAGTTGATTTATTTGACATTTTGTCCAAACCAATGTTATTTTCTATATATTCCACTTCTTTGCAATACATTTTTTTTAGGTTTAATGTAAAAAATATATCTATCCTTTCCTCTTCTGCTCTCGAGCCATCTGACACAGTCCACACAGCGGCAGGCAGCCCATGATTAACCAGTCGTCACACACTGAGCCCTGGGAAGAAACAAAAGGACAGTAAACTTCAGACAAACATACATTTTCTCATTAAAAAAAACAAAAGATTGATTCAGGTCAACGATATATTTTCAACTGACCAGATTTCACAGTGACAGCATCATCTCTGCAGTACAAAATCAGCTGTACAGTTTACCTTTCTTAGGTTTAAAGGTCTCCTATTATACTGTTTTTCATCAATATATTATAGGTCTCAGATATATACAAAACATGTCTCTGAAGAGTCTCTTCAGAGACATGTTTTGTATATATCTGAGACCTATAATATATTGATGAAAAACAGTATAATAGGAGACCTTTAAACCTAAGAAAGGTAAACTGTACNCGTAAATAATCTACAAAATGGAGGAGACCGATCTGATCGGAGCAACTGTGACAAATAATCCAACTGAAACCGGCATGGACAATGACTGTTTTAAAAATGCGCTTATCCAGAAAACCCTGGTTTGGACGCTTTACGGGCAGAAGAAACATTTCTATTAAAGAAAGAATTATACATTTCTGTCTTTTTATGCCTATAATAGCCACTAACTTGAATTTTTATTAAAATTAATTAATCAATTATTTTTCATATTTTATTGTAATGTAGAGACAAAGCTTTCAGTGACAATCATGTATTGCTTTACAATTATATGAAAAAAAAAAGTCTAAATATGATATTTGGCCTCAAATCATCTGAGGCCTGGCGCCCCCCCTGCGATCTTGGGCACGCCCCCCAGGTTAGGAACCACTGCTCTACAGTACAATTTAAATCTTTTACAGGTAAGACTTTTTTATTATGTTGTAAAGGTCAGCGTAAATTGACCACATTATTCATGTACGATGGTAAATTGTGGGTAAGGATTAGGGTATGAATAGAAAAATAGGATTGTTCTCTCAGGAGGATGAGAGACTAACTGCTGCGATATCTTTTTTATGAGATGGCAGAACATGCCATAGCAAAAATGTGTTGCCAAATGCAAGGCCAATATGGAAGAAAATTACTACATTCAACGGGTACATTTTTTTCACAAAGTATCAAATGATAAAAAACAATATAAAGAAGGGTTTTGTGCCGTTAAAGAGGACAGTGTGTTTTTAGCGGATATGTTCATAAACGTTTAAAGGACCAGGTAACTGAAAGGATGAACAGTGACCAGCACAGGTGTATTGTTTTGTTTTATTATTCTTTATAAACACTTTTCTTCCATTTTGCTTTTGTTTTAGGAAGTTGTAACTCCATACAGACTGAATTATTATTTTGAATAGCTGAAATGAATTTAAATTGGATACATATACAAACAGTTAAAATAGGGGATGTATAACAGTGATAGCCTTTTTTGTAGTTCTATAGACCCACACGCAATACAAAGTTAGACATGTAGGAGAGCTAAAAGATGAATTGAAGCACAGGAGTACAAACACTTCTTTTAAGGCCGGTGTTTGAGCTCGTTTTTATTATTTTGCCATCCACACTTCAGCCCACAGTGTGTACACACACCACACCTTGCTCCCTCTTGAAATGTGAAACACCCCAATGTCAAACACTGTTGTGAAAACAAGGTGTGCACCGGCCAAATGGTCATTGTTTGCCATTTTATATCAGCACTGAAACTGGGCTCCGGTGTAAGCGTGATGTCACACTGGGTATAAGAGACGCAGGCAGGCGTTTGCCCGCCTGTTAGTGGATTTATCCCGTGACCCTCTGTGAGACCACCTTTACAGGAGCAATCTACCAAGGAGGTGAGATGAGATCTGAAGCTGTGTTTCCATTCCTGCTACATGGAAGAGTCAGCAGGATGGCACAATATAATCTGTTTTTGCATCTAATAGTTCTCTACTTACAGCAATGGCGTTCCAGTCCAATGTGATCAGCTCGCAGCCTCAGGTCACCGTCACTCAGTACACAGTGACGTCCGGGTCCGCAGACTGGAGTTCAAACGTGTGCGACTGCTGTGAAGACTGTGGCATCTGTAAGTGTCTACCTGTGTGTGTGTAGAAGCAAGAAGAAATTAACAACACTATAACATAAATAGCAAATTGATGAAACGTCTCTCACCTCCAGGTCTGTGTGCCACGTTCTTACCGTGTATCCTGGGCTGCCAGGTGGCTCAGGACCACGGGGAGAGCTGCTGCCTGCCCTTCCTCCCAGGGGCCATGATCGCTCTGAGGACCAGCATGCGAGACAAATACCACATCGAGGTAAGAGCGTTCAGTTTTGTCTAAGCACACATTAAAGGTCACCTATTGTGCAAAATCCACTTCTTCATGTCTCTTATACATCAACATGTGTCCCTTCTGTGTAAAGAGACTCTGAAAGTTTCAGGAAAAAAAGATTCTCTCTCTTTTTGTCCTGATCCATTTATATAAAAACCTGTCTGAAAATGAGCTGATCAGATTTTGGCCACTTTATGATGTCATAATGATGTGTTGGCTTAGTAACCATTAGCCAATCACCAACCCCACCTTATCACCTGAATCTCCTCCTAGAGCACCATTGTGTTCTTTCTAACCAAATCTCTCTCAGAGGGGCGTGGGGAGGGCCTCCTTCTTTTCATCTAAAGTAACCTGTACATTTCTCATCACATAGGTAACTAATGTTAGTCAC
>NW_011332777.1:0-7592 GCF_000735185.1 Notothenia coriiceps
ATTACAGCCTGAGTAAATCAGCACAGTGGGGTGATGGGCCTGGAGTGTTTTGTTCACAGTGAGGGGCTCGCACATGTAAACAACTTCATGGACGGGAAGCGAAGAACGGCGGAAACAGGAAGTTCGGCTCACTAAAATGTCCGTGCGGAACAATACCCCAACCCATAGATCCGTGGGTGAATAATGTCATTCACTACACTTTACAAATATAAAGCTAATTAATATTATTATTATTATTATTATATAAATAAACTATATTTAAAATGAGTTACCTTTTAGAGAAGTGATTACATTTGTATGCCAATATTTTCCTATGGTAAAGTTTTCGTTTTGCACTTTTATTTTGATAGTAATAAGATCGGAACTCTTATTTGAAGGAACTTTTACCGGTTAAATCGGTTTACTAATAAAGATTTATCCCCAGAAAGCACATGGCTACTTAGCATGCAAAAGGACGTCATTCTGCATCTTAAGTAGCCATGTGCTTTCGTGTTATCGGCTGAATCTTTATTTATTGATTAATCACGTCACTCTGATGATAGTGTTCAAGACAGCCTATATGTCTGAACTCGATCCTTAGAGTAATGTGTTACGGAGCCTTCTCTTCAATATTGTTTCAAAATAACGAGCATTTTGCGCTGCTCTTTTCCAATGTGGAAGCAGAATGTGCGAAAGCATACAGCAGGATGCGTCTCTAGACATCTTTAGACTGGAATAGCGGGGCCCACTCGCCTCGCAAGTGCACACGCCAGGACAGAGGACATCAGACTCCAGAGAAAACTTGCTCAAGTCCGAGTCATCATTACCTGTGTTCGAGTCCAAGTCCGAGTCACCCAAGGAGTGTCCGAGTCGAGTCCGAGTCCAAGTCATCATTATCTGTGTTCGAGTCCGAGTCCAAGTCATCGTGCACGAGAATTCACGAGTCCGAGTCGCGTCAATCAGTGCGCGAGTCCGAGTCGAGTCACGAGTCCCAAGAATCGGCACTCGAGTCCGAGTCCGGGACTCGAGTACTCCATCTCTGGTACATACATTGGCAATGTCTCAAGATTTAGCAAAAATACACCTTTATTGAACATACAGTAACATAAATACTACAAATCCACATAACAAACAATCAAAAATGAAATTTCTTTTTTTTGGGTACCTGGCTGGCGCCCCCTAGCAGCGGCTTGCATATTTCAGCAACGGCGCTTCGCCAACGCTATTTGTATATAGGGGAAACACTGGAACATTTGAAGGAGCATTACAACCTTTTCAGCCAGTTGATTGGAGATTGACTGACATTGTTACAAGTTAATTGGCTCAAAATGTTCCGACCATAACACAAGTACTCTTTTCAAATACTCGCTTCAAAGCCCAGTCCATCATAGCTGCCAGATCTGCAGCACACATTTTCTGTGATTGAAAAAAAGGATCTTTATTCGTAGAGTGCTGAAAAGACCATTAGGAGGGTGATGAAGTAAGTGTCAAGTTGTTCAGATGATCAGTATCCTGCACAGGGAAACTGAAGCCAAAATCGCATTTATTTTATTCTTTCCTTTATTCCTTCCCTTTCACCATCCCCTCTGCTCCAACCTCAGATACATTAAACAGAAATCAAACTGCATTACCTACAGAGTAACTTAAAAAACAAACATAGTAAGTAAAGTTAGTGATTATCGCTATAAGTGCCATCAAAACACTCTTTTAAAACATGCACAAAGTATACTAAAGTTAGATGCCAGGAGTAAAAATAACAGTAAAAACGAATTTCACCCAAATGCAGCTCATCCAAGACTGCAAAACCACCAGCAGAGACCACATCTGAAAGGATGTAATGAATCACTAGTGTAGCCAGTCCAGGAACATACATGTAACACAGTATTGTTTGAGGCATGGACACAAGAAGGAACTGTCTCTCCTGCGCCTCACTGTTTGTGTTTTCTGAGTCCTTTGGATCCATAGGATTTTGCATCAGCACTTTAAATGGGTAAACGGCAAGAAAACAGGCAAGGCAAGAAAAGGAATCTTTAGAGTTAACGGCAATGTTGTTGTAATTAGTTTTGCTTTCTCTAACGTAGACAAATTGTGCATGTCTTGCTTACACCTGCCATTACATGCTTGTATCTGGCAAATACACCACACAGTATATTTATAGGAATATTCATTTATTCATTATTGCCTACTCGGGATGATCCGATCTCCAGGGACTTCTCAGCTTCCTTGTTAGTGGTTTATTGATCCCAAAATTGCACTTAGTTAAAAAAACATCATTTAAATTCCAGAAAGTGAAACATTACTGTTTAATGTAACACTGCAAAATAGAAAAGTATCATCTTGCTCTTAACTTGGCATTTGACCTGAGTGCTAATGCAGGTGCAGGTAAGGTTGAAATATGGTAAAAACATTAGATTGAATGAGATGACTTGAACTCCCTCTTGCTTTTACTGCCTTGAAATATACATTGACTGATTTATATGGAGTTGTCAAGGACTGACATAGCACAAACCCATTTACAAGGCCTTGAATCAACTAAAGACTAAGCTTGAGTAAAAAAATAAGGCAATTTGTTCAGTCCACTAGAAGGTCTGTTTAAAGAATAATGAAGTCATTTATGTGCAAAGCTACTGCCTTCATTTCAGAGCCCCATATTGCACTACACCACAGTTATCTGCAGTGTATGACTAAAAGCTGTTACCACATTTAGCATTATTAAGGCTACAAAAAATCTCTGTCAGAAGGATATTGATTTCCTGTGTTTTAGAAAAACCTCTCCTGAACGACTTGCTTTACCTTACATCAGCTTTTAATATATCTGACATGATCACATATATGTTGAGGCCCAGAGTCCGTCTGGTTAGATGAGAGTAAAACGAATCAGGGTTTTAGGTAGAGTCCCCTGAGAAATTAAACAAACTGTCCTGAACGTGAGCATTCCAACCCCCAGAAGACTTTGACTGCCACCTCTACAAACAGGATGTTGACACAATTCTGTTTACACCATGTGGAAAATGTTGAAATAATCACAATTACAAGTACTGCACCGAAGGTGAGTCAAAAGAGGTTAAACGTCAACAGCAGTCTTTGCCAGAGATTAAAGAGGCCTTCCAATAATTGCGTTGATTTGTGTTTTCAAAGCAAAAGGAAGCAACAAAACTCGGACAGTGCAAAAACAAAAATAAATGCATGCAGTATGTATGTGGGTTACAATTTCTACTGATTGATTTTCAACCTAATATGACCGAGGTTTGCATCAGTATTTTTAGTGAGCTAGTAAGTCTCTAAGTCTTGTTTCCTTCTGGTCCTTTTTAGCTTCTGTGGTTGTGGCTCTTAATATTTTACTTTTATCTACATGGTGTGTCCCAGCTGTCGGCGCTGAAATATTTTACAGTGTTTTGTTATTGATTATGCACAGCAGCGTTTTCCAATTTGCTTTCTAAATGGATTTCCTTATAAATGAAGGTGAATAAAACCAATAGAATGGAGTGCAGTGCTGAGGTTCTTTTCTAAAGTGAAAAACTGATCGGTGATTATCTGATCAATTGTGTGTTGAATACATTCATGCTGATTTGTAAAAATAACGAATTGAAACTGGGATAAACGTGCTCGAAAAAGAAAATGTGAAAGCGACAGATGGCAACACGTCGGGCTGACGAGACCACCTCAAACGCAAGCACCAGAAATATTATGCAGTCTGAAAGAGTGCAAGGTCCCCCGCGTGTGAATGCACAATCTACCACAGCGACTGCTCAAGTACGACCAAAACAAACCACAATAACGCAGGCTCTTGATTAAGGGGCTCCTTATGAAAAGACTAGCAAACGGTGGAAAGACATAACTGACGCGGTGGCGTTTTATGTGGCCAAGGATATGCATCCAATAAAGAGCGTGGAAAACAAAGGTTTAAAAAAAACAACTGATGTGAAAGACATGCTCTAAAGTTGTCTAGTCAGGATTCAGACAGTATTGCACTTCATTTATTGTCTTGGTTGAATCTGTTGGCTTATATTTTATTTTATCAATAAGGTATTTATATTGTTTTTTCCTTTTGAAACAGATGTTCAGTTATGCTAAAGTATTTGATTGCACTTCAAGTCTAAAGTTTACATTGTAATTGTTTGGCACTGACTTTTCCTCATTGATGTTTTATGTTTTACTTAGTTATGTTTTACTCTCCTTTTCATGTGTATTGATGTTACATCACTGCTAGTGCTACCTAAAACAGAAAGTGAATTTTTATACTGAGAAACTGCCTTGAATATTTTATTGTTATTTAGCAAGAGAGTGCACTTTACTTGGTGAAGAAACCAGTGTTAACGTTTGTGGTGTAGGGTGTAGGCCTACCTACTTGAACACTGAGGAAGCCATATACAAATTCCTGTTGAATTGTTAATTCAGGGACTCATTACAGAATTAAAACGAGCTTGAAATGGTATTTTGGTCTGTTACTCCTTTTTATTTTAGTTTTTGTTACCTTGTAGGTGGTTGTACTGTTAAGTAACTTGAAAAATAACCGAAAAATACCGTGATAAATATCGTCTATCGTGATACTGCTTGAAGAATATCGTGATAAATATCGTCTATCGTGATACTGCTTGAAGAATATCGTGATAAATATCGTCTATCGTGATACTGCTTGAAAAATATCGTGATATTATATTTTTCAATATCGCCCACCCTGAATTTCATAGTATCATATCGCACTTTGAATAAGAACCCTTTTGATGTTTTCTCATGAAAGAGACAGAACTTTGTTTGAATTCTCATGTAACCCAGAGAACAATTTAATTCTTTCAGCATCTGATGTGTTCTGCTATGATCCTCGTGATGTACATTTTGAGTGAAAAGCGCCCACATGCTTGGATTGCCAATTCATCCCTGATTCTACCCTTTTGATAATCAGGGCTGAAATTGAAAATCCCACAGGCCATAAGACTATTAAACACCTGAACTTTTGAAACAACATCCATAACATTCATCTGGCTTCAACTTACAAATTATTTATCTAATATATCATATTCAAATCACTTGAATATCGACTCTTATTGCACTATTTTACTATTTTTCTTTTTGTATTTAATTGCACTACTTTTCTTTCATTTTTATTGTGTTGCACTGTTGGAGGAGCCTGGGACCTAAGATTTTCATCTTCATAACTACACTGTAGCTATGCACGTATGAATAATAAAAGCCTTGAATCTTGAAATCCATACCGGGTACTCAGTTGGTACCGGTTAGACCCAGAGTATCCTCCATTGTGAGGGGTGTACAGATCCAGTCTCAAACCTCCAGCTGTTCATCTTATGAGCATGCTGAATTTAAAATCTGTGATAATGATCTTGCCCCAGCCTGATGTTTTTAGAAGATCAAATTAAGTGAAGTTAGTTGCCAGCTCTGCGCAAACAGCACTGCGCTCTGCACACTGGTGACGCACATGTTAGAGGCTATATTCTTTCTGCTTTAACATGCTGCAGGGATTTCATGGAGTGAAGCAGCTGGGGCAGCAGGCACTGTAAGAAACACCCACATTTAGTCGTAGATCAACCTGGTTTACTCACTCCTGCTGTGCCAATCCTGGCTAAAGAATGGTTTGTTTATTGACAATGGTTACATATGATTCTAAACCAGCCACAATCGTGCATCGTAATTGTTGTGGGATGGGCTTGGTCAGAGTTCAGTGCCGTTTTTTCAGTCCCAGTCCGCCCCTGGCTGGTACCAATGTTCGGCCCAGATGATCTGTTAATAAAAGCGGTCTATAGATCAATGTTGAACCTCCTCTTAGCTGGCTCATCTGGGCCTCACTGATACACAATATCAAATGAGAGAGACAAGCCAGAGCAGATGATGGTGTCAAGGCAACAGTACAAAATGTTTGCCCATGAAGATATTTTCAGCTAGCATACTAATGTGAATATATATATAGACACTGGACAGTTCACGTTGTCCGTTTTTCAAATATTTCTGACAGGAGCCCAGTTCGTGTTAAAATTCCCAGGACATTTCCAACCATACTGTATCATCAAGATTCCTTAAAGGCTGTTTATAATCTGCCGTGACAAACAAATATTCTCTCCTCAGGTCTCTTCACTTCGTCGATCTGTTCCCTTGCCTTTGTAATGAAAGTGTGTGTGTGTGTGTGTGTGTGTGTGTGTGTGTGTGGGTGTGGGTGTGGGTGGGTATAAGGAAAATAAATTCCTTTTGAGAATTAGCCTTGGAAGAAGTGTTGATATTTTTCACTTTACTGAGAAGTGATAAAGCTTGACAAAAAGGTAAACAGTAATCCTACTGTATTCCTTCAGAGAAAGGGGGGGGGGGGACATTCACATAGAATATTCCCTTAATGACCCTCACGTCTCCCTCTCTTTCTGAAATATAACCACAGAGCCCTCAGCCTTTATTGTACTAGATATAAAGTTATGATCATGAGACATAAATAAATTGCCTTCAGGGCTCCAACTGAACTTCTTTCTCCACCGTCCCAAACCATCCGGAAATACAATTTAAATTGTCCCAGAGCAAATGCTTATGTTTAGCATGAATAAAATACCATAGAAATTATTTAATTACACATCAACTCGTATTTGAAAAACATTTGTCACTTATACATATTCATTAAGTCATTCATATAAAATGCATTCACCTCAGAGAGACAGAGATAAAGGCCATGGTAGAAACATCAGAAGGCGTAGAATCCTACTACCGCTTCGGGACACCATTGTAAATGTTTGGCACCCGAGACAGGTACACACTGCTTTCAGATGTCACTGTCGCTGCTCATCTTCTCGCTGTGCGTGTGCGTGAGCATACTGACTAGCATAGAAATCAAAAGGCCTGCTCTTAGCTGTTAAGATGTGGAGGAATTGGAGGAGGGGCTATACCAGGGCTCGACATTATAAATGGCCCGCTGGCCCGGAAGCACTATTTAGACACCCCGGGCCAGCATAACGTGAGGCGGTTGTAGTTGTTGGGTGAAAAGCAAACACCCGTGAGCGGGAGCGCGCTCGTTCACTACAGACTTTCTCGCCACCTAACCATTCGCCAACAGTTTTTTAATACCAGCGGTAACCGGCCAAGCGCCGGTCAAAAAATAATCTTCAAATAAAAGAATGTCACCGGAAGAGTTAAAGGAGAGTGACAGGGAGTAGGAGAAGAAGAGGGAGAGAAAGTTTCAGCCACACTGGCTTGATCGATGGAGTTGGCTTTAATATGATGCCAATATAAACAAGGTCTTTTGTCGGCTCTGTACATCAATGCCGACCTATGCTGACAAGTAAGTGAAGAGTAGAAAATATAAAGGTATTAGCTTTAGGGAAATGTCCCAGCAGTTTAGGATAATGAAGGTTCTAATCTAGGCTATTACATAGCCATTACATTTCTAACTCCTAATGACAGGAAGACAGAAAGTGCATTATACTAATAATAATAATACTACTCATAATAATAGCAGACATTTTTGAACAATGACCACAATATCATTATTTTAATAAACCAAATATGAACAATTGAGGAAAATGAGGAAGAACTGATACTGATGCAAGTAGTAATGTAGTTAGTGCATACATTACTATTGCAACAAATGTGTCAATTTTCTTCATTATTAGTCGATTTTTTTA
>NW_011332778.1:0-4865 GCF_000735185.1 Notothenia coriiceps
AGTTGATGTGTGGGAGAGAGAAACAGAAAGTGTGTGTGTGTGTGTGTGTGTGTGTGTGTGTGTGTGTGTGTGTGTGTGTGTGTGTGTGTGTGTGTGTGAGCTTAGTGAGTGAAAGTAGCAACATACCAAGCATACCATCTCTGACCCAGCAGGGGATAAATATTAAAGCTCAGTCTCTGTGTACAGTATGTGCAACTTTACTCTGTTCTGGGTATTTACTGACCCCATTATGGGGAGAAAAGGCCATATATAGCCAACAGGGGCCATTGTGGAGCTCCAGAAACAATAAGTACTGTGAGTGGGATTTATTTAAGGGCAGAAAAAGAAAGCTCTACATACAGTAAATTGTCCTTATCATAATCTTTGATGTCAACATTTCGCCTTTACAGAAAAAACAAGTTTATTGTGGTGATGTTTTTGACTTGGACTCTATTGGACTTATTATATCTTAGTCTACACTTGGTTAGCTTTTCTGTAAGATACATGTTTATACCTCGGGACTGTGGGAAACAGTATTTTGATCTTTCTGTGTGTACAAACATATTTTGAGATATTTTGTTTACTGAAAATTGATATTTCAACATGTATATTTTTCTACTTTTTTTAATGCTGTTTTATTTCTACTTGGGATGTTTACATTTTAGAATTCTTTCTTTCTTTTAATGTCTACTTATGTGCAATGCCTTGTCTTTTCGGCTGCTGCAATGCAAAAAATATCAAAAAAGTACATCTTATCTTAAATCAGTTTGTCCTATAAATACAGTTAACATTTTCACTTTTCAAACAAAGGTGAAACCAACAACACGATTAATTGCTGGTTGAGGCCGTCATTAATAAGGAATGCCATGAGTTCAGGCTGAGCACTGAAGACACGTGAGCTGATTGGGATCAGACGTTTATTCATGCTTCACAATCACTGGCCTTTCACAGCTGCATGACTCAGATGACAAAAAAAAAGAGTCTGTCTCTGGAGAGATGTGTTCTCTAATGATCAAGTACACGTTTGTGAAAAATATATTTTAAATGGGACTTACAAAGAAACTAAAGTCTTCTGATGCTAGCATGGCTACAAGACACAGTTAGAAGATGATATTGGACAGAAAAACAAGAACTTTAGACAGTGAAAATTAAAAACTGGTCAGTTAAATTAAAAATGTGAAGTAGTAATTTATTTCATTAAAAAGCATGATAGCGTTTTGTTTTAGTTTTTTGTGCTGTGATTTCAACCATCTGTATGTCTATCATTTAAAAATGTTTTTGTACTTATCTTATTCTGTAGGGCGGGGGGTAAAAAAAATAGACAACCTGCACACCTGTTTTTGTCCTTGATACTGTATGTGTTGTTTAAGGAAAAGGAAAATAAAGTTTAAAAAAAAAAAAAGAAGCATGATAGCCATTTTTTGTTTCGGTGGAACAAACCCAATGTTTTCTTTGCAAGGTCAACCTAATATATAAAAGGTCCAGCTATGTTTGATTCCTTAATAAATCTACAGCAGGAGTTTGACCTCAGACAGTGTAGGCGCCAGGGGGGTGCCCTAAGCACCCCCAAGAAATGTATGTCTTTTTTGTGTGAAACTCATAATTTGAAAAATTATTGATTCAAAAATAATATGCTACAGTACAAGTAGCCTACTTCCGGGTCTCTGTGTTTCATTCAAGCTCTGCTCTGTGTGTGTGTGGCACGAGCCATTTTGTTTGCGTGCGCGAGTGAGAGAGAGAGAGAGCGCACTGGTACCGGAGATCGTTGTGGTTAGCATCTGGTGCTAGCTAGCTATGCTAACGGATATAAGGAGCTTTTTCAACAACAAGGTGGAGGGAGAACTCTCCCTGTCAGACTGAGAGTCTCAGATAACCTCAGCTCAGGTGAAGTAAAGGACTAAGTTATCTCAGTGGGTCTCAAACGGTTTGCTCACTCACGATTAATGTAAACAATTATTTCCGAGGCACACATTTATATGATCATTATAGGTATAAAAAAATGAAAGCATAAATGAAAAACAGGTATGAAATACTATATGACGGAAAAACAAGAATACAGTTTAAAAGGGTGATTTGTAAAATATCCATAAAGAAATAGAACATCTGTTTACAGTGCTGTTTCATATGAGTGTTGAGAGATGTATCCATAGATCTCTTAATGTTGCTCTCAAAGTGCATCAGATTGATGCTTTTAATTTCAATATTAAAAAAATATCTTCCCGGGGGAGCATGTCCCCGGACCCCCCTAGAGGATGTTAGGTGCACCCCCCATAAAATAGCACTTCACCCCTGCTTACACCTATATGCCGTGAGCTGATTATCGAGCCTTCATTGTAACAGTCGCGGGTACACTGTGTGCGTGTGGGGAGTGTTGCAGTAGAAAATTCAACTGTACCACCCGGGACATTAATGGGAAACCCATGTTTGAGCACCCTCTATGAAACGTCAAGCTTCCCTACAGCACCCCCAAAGAAAATATCTGGCGCCGCCACTGCTCAGAGACAGAAATGTGACTTCATCAGCTAGACGTCCCATGATCCTCTCTGTTCTGCCTCCACAGTTTTATCCACACTGTTGTGTTTGGGTGTCTGGGAGCCGTAAGAATTAGACCAACTACAATCTCCCAATACGCAATTGAATAAGCTTTTTCTCAGAGAAATATTAGAATAGATTGGAAATATGAAATCACAAGACTTGCAATGATTGGAGGATGGTATGAGCTGATAGTCATGGTTACAAAAGGTAACCGTATTCCCTTACAGTTAAAAAAAAATGCGTGAAAAATATATTTTAATTGGATTTTTGGGGGACTTGCAAAGGAAAGTGTTTTATGATGCTAGCAAGGCTACAAGACACAGTTAGAAGATGACATTGGACAACAAAAACAAGAACTTGATATACTTTAGATAAGACTGGTGAGTTAAATAAAAAATATGAAGTAGTCATTTAGTGCCTTTTAATACTAGTTGAACATAACATTTTTACATTTGTATGTGTTTTTATATGTTTCTAGTTATTGTGCTTTTTTTATCATGTTTTTAATTATTATCTTTTATTATTTTACTCCCATTGTGTTATGTTATGTTGTATGTATTGCCTGTACAGCACTTTGGTCAACTGAGGTTGTTTTAAATGTGCTATATAAATAAATAAAGATTGAGATTGAGACGTCCCATGATCCTCTCTGCTCTGTCTCCACAGTTTTATCCACACTCTGTTGTGTTTGGGTGTCTGGGAGCCGTCCGGCGGCCATGACAGTTCTGTCTGAGTGATCACACACTCTGAGCCAACGCAGACCGGAGGCCTCGGAGGCTCGTTTACAACTGGCTGTTCAGTGACAGTTTACACTATCTCACCTTTTAAAATATGCCAACTGCTCTGCTGAGCCTGCCAAACACTCCAGACTGTTGTTCCGTAGTGTCAACATTTCCCAAAAAACATATCTTAAGATATCTACCGCACCTTATCTGCAGAATATTAAGTGTTTGAAGTGCAGAGGAGCAGATTTATAGAGATGTTTGGTGCTTATAAGGAGGGCTGAACAATATTGGAACAGAACTAACAATGCAATGTACTAGAAAGAATAGAGATTCACCAAATGACAAACAACTAAAGACCTGTTTTTGGTCAATATCATTTAAAAAAAACTCTAAATCACTGTGTTTGTTTTTACAACCAAATCTGTTGTTTCTTCGGTTCTCTGCTAGGGATTGGACAATATGATCACAATCTTAAGTAATTACATTTCTGGAGGCTTTGCTCAGCTCTCGTTTTTAAAAGGGCTGAAAAAAATGACTGTACAAATGGCTGGTAATCTCATAACTGAAGATCTTTCTCATCCTGATTTTAACAATGTCCATCTCCTCCATGTTTGCCCGGGTCAGGTTACGTTACAAGGCAGCTGGTTACGCAAGATTGCATGAAAATGAAATGCAGAAACTACAGAAACATTATTGCAGAATCCGTACGGGTGACCTCAATCCTACTGTTGCACGATAGATACCGTCCAACCCCTCAATCATTCTGTATGTATGTTTGATGACTATAAGCCTAATTCGGTTGTTTTACATATTGATCCAGAATGGTGGTGCAGTAATGAGGCCTAACACTTGGAAAAGACTTTCCATGTTTCCTTTTGACATGACATTGAACATGCACACACTGCAATGTTTAAGACAATATTTTGTGCAACAGTCATTATAAGACATTGTGTTCTTATGTCATTATCTGAATAATAGGAAAGGAACTTTAATCACCTCCAATCTCTCAATTTCTACATCATCTGCACTGTCATATTGGTTGAATGTGATTTGATGAAATGTGTCCAAATAGAGTGCCACAGTGACGCGTCCTAAAACCCGGAAGTAAGTTAGCATTTTACCACTTCTGGTTCCTTCGCCAAAAAATATCTGGAAATAAGGTCTGTTTGAGACACATTGAAGAGACGGATCACGTTTTGTTCTACGACATTAAATCCATCAGCAGTGACCCCACTGGTGATTTCTGAAGAGTTCACGTGTCTGAAAAACGATGGTTGTTAACAAGTGGCTGAATAGGACTACAGAAGTTGTTGAGGACGTTGTACATCATTACGCCGAACACGTAAACACTCCTCTAAGTTTGTTTGCCCTGTTCTGCTTGAAAGCAAGTACCTGCTTCCTGCCTCCTGCAAACTGTTCAAACAAACGCTTCAACTTGTACCATTTAGAATCTGTATGTTTGAATATGGATCTTAAGTTGGCGTGACGTTGAAGCAGCGACCCTGCTGTAGTTCCTTTATACACTGAACAAAAATATAAACGCAACACTTTTGTTTTTGCTCCCGATTAGATTTATGATTTAAAAAATTATAAAAGTAAGGCAGACATGTGGAGATTACCCGGCTG
>NW_011332779.1:0-2907 GCF_000735185.1 Notothenia coriiceps
CACACACACACACACACACACACACACACACACACACACACATGCGCACACACACATGCGCACATACACACACACACACACACACACACACACACACACACACACACACACACACACACACACACACACACACACACACACACACACACACACACACACACACACACTTGTGATTCTAAGTGTGTTTAACAGTTCCACAAAGCTTCATTTCCCACACAAACAGCAAGCAACTATCAGGGCCGTAGTGAAACGTTATAAAGTACATTTACTAGAGTAATTTACTTAATTAAATTGTTTAGATTAGTTTCTAAACTGAGAAACTCTGACTTGAAAATACTAATCAGTCATATAATCATACTTGAACCGGCGTCCCTTCAGTTCCCAAACCAAGTGCCTACAGACTTTAGGTGTATTTGTATGCCAATACTTTTGTACTTTTACTCAAGTCAGATTTGGATGTCGTTTTAGTACTACTTTTACTGAAATAAAAATCATACGAGAACTTTTCCACCTCCGCAAAACATTACATTTCACTTGTTAGACGCTTTTATCCAAAGCGACTGACATACTCCATACTGTGGGCAATCCCCACAGGAGTCATGTGGGGTGAAGTGTCTCAGGGACACTGCGACATGCTGACTGCAGTAGGACTCGAACTTGCTACCACCTGATTCGAAGTTCAGCGCACTACCCACTGAGCCACAGCCTCCCACATCCTCTTCGTCATCATGTCGTGCTCTTGCAGTATCCAGTAAAGAAAACGGCCTATTCTATATACTTATACATAGTAAGCTTTACTCAAGTGCGAGTTTGAATGCAGGACTTTGGCTTGTCAAAGAATGCTTTTATTTATAATTACTCCATTTAAAGTTTAAGATGTGAGTATGTCTCCCACCCTTTGTCAGGGGTCACATCTGGGGACACACAATACTGTTCATTCAGGTACACAAACTCTTCAAACTGCAATACAGAAGCTTACAGCTGAGGACAAGTATTGAATGAGGTGAATAATCCGTAAGACAAACACAGAAACCTCAGTGTACTGTCGACATGATGCTTTGGTCAGTTACTCACCCTCTGGCTTCACACACACCAACAGTCTGCTCTTTGTCTTGTCCTCCTCTAATCATCAAACCAGACTGAAACTGTGACGCCTGACGTAAGCTCATGATGCAACCATTGGTTTTTGCCAAAGCTCCGCAGACGATCCAGCTTTTAAACTCGGCTCCTGTGCACATGACGTGACTCAGGATGTGACTTTAGCAGATACAGGATACTTTTGATTGGCTTGGAAAGTGTAACAGTGTGTTTGAGGAAAATGCTTCATGAGAAACATGAAATGAGTCAATGCAAAATAACTTTACCACAGCGACAGTGTTGCCGTTCGGTAAGCTTTGAACTTCCTGAGCCGATGCGTGTTTTACGGTACGTCCACACGGCGGCGTGCGTTGAAGCTTGCCTGGCGTGCGACCAACAACCAATCACATTAATCTCCCGCCCCGGACACACAAGCACGCGGTTTGATTGGCTAGAGCTTATACTGGCATATGATTTGATTGGCTGACGCATCCATCAACGCTTCAAACGTTGAACTTTTCTCAACTTTTGAAGCGAGCAACGGAGGCAAAGCGACGCGACGGAACCACAATGCAGTTCGGCAAAGCGTGACATCACCCCATTCAAAGGGAATGGGCAGCGACGCTGCCGTGTGGACGTGCCGTTACACTAATCTGCCTTAAAAGATATATATATTATGTTTTGTGTTATCCTATTTCCTTTAAGGCAATGCAAGTTTATTTATTCAGCATATCTTAACACAAAGTCAATGAAAGGTGCTGCATTAAGACGTCCTGCAAAATAAATGAAATATAAAATTGCATTTATGTACAAATAGAATATTTAAACCCTAGAATACTGGTACAAAATTAAGTGTGACTTCTTGGTTTTGTCTTTAATGTTTTGATTATAAAAGTAGTTGATTATAATTTTTATATTTTAATTTTAGCATGTTTTATTTGTATTGTATTGTTCTAATATAAAAAAATATTATTACATTTGTTTTATATATATATATATATATATAATACACCCAATTATTTATTTGTAACTGCATTTATTTCAGTTTTTATTCTATAATAATTTTATTTTTTGTTATGTATATTATATTTCTAACATTCGTTTATTTTTTGCTAATATAACAACAACAAAAACCTGACTTGTGTTTTGTTCTCTTCCTAAAAATCTAAAATAATCTGTTTTTACTTTCCCGTTTGTAATCAAGGTGTATCAGTCACGTGGCTCCCTGCAGAAATATACACTCAAAGCCCAGTTTCAGCTCTAAAGTCCTTCTTAGTATGTTCTACCTTCTGCCCCTCCTCTATAACACTTCCAGTATCCCTCGGGGTCCGTTTTTGGGGACTTTTAGTTATACAATACAGCCAAGAAAAAAACAAAGTAAAGCAAACAAAGTGAAAATCAGAGAGTATAAATATTCCCGGCAGATGTTAGTGGGTTCCTATCAGGTGCTAGCTTCTCTGTTTGCTGCTTCAGGGTCTGCACGTTGAATTATGACTTCCATTTGTTGCTCTAATCATATTTTCAACATAATACAGATGTGGAGGCCGTCTGCAGATATGTTGGAAATGATGCTTTTTAATACACACACAAAGAAAGACTCACACACACACAAATAAATAATAATACACACACACACAAAGACACACACACACACACACACACACAGAAAGACACTCTCTCACACACACACACACACAGAAAGACACTCTCTCACACACACACACACACACACACACACACACACACACACACCGACTTCATATCTTTGGTTGGAAGAATCCCGCCATTTGAATATATATTTAATGAAATAGAGTAATGTTGCGAAACTAT
>NW_011332780.1:0-3017 GCF_000735185.1 Notothenia coriiceps
TGGGAACACCTGTAGCTTTAGCTGTCATTCATGCTAGCTTGTGATAGAGCAGTTCATGTACTAACCTAATGGAGATGAATGGATAATAAAGGTTGGAACTCCATTCTTAATACACCGCCTCCGACTCCCTTTCTTCGGCACCACAACATAAACATTATCTTGCACACTTTATCTAACCATCTCCGTTTCTAACTTTCAATATATTTTAAAAGAGATCTCTCTCTCTCTCTCATCTGCGTGCGGGGGCGGGGCCTCACAGACACGCTGCAGCGCTGTGCAGTGTGCACACAGTTCTGCCGAATATTACATTTTGTGAGGAAACTTTCCCACCAATAATTCCACTAAGTATTCCAAAATGTATTCACTTCAGGTTTACGAAAGTAACTGTAATCAGATTACTCGTTTTTCAAATGTAACTCCAGCTGAATACACTTGATTTTTGTATTCTGATTACGTAACCCCGTTACATGTATTCCGTTATACTTGCCAACCTTGAGACCTCAGAAATCGGGAGCATTTCAAAATGCAAAATATGGGGGGGGGGTGCTAGTGGATCGCCGGAGCTGTTAGATTAACATTAACATGCTTATTGTAGTTCTAAGTGCACTGCCTTGCGGCCTGTATTACCATCCTTGATGGAGCATATGTGTGGGCAGGAAAGGAGTGAGCAGAGACGAGTATAGTAGTTGTCGATTCTTGTTCTGTTTTCTGTGAATATCTGCCTCACCCTCTCAGACTTTGAGTTGCACGCGCTACTAAAGAGACGTGTTACCATGGAAACCAAACAATGGTGTAGCTGTATTAAAGTCCGAGTGGAAACAGTCGTGTGTAAATCTGATTTAGTCAGAAATCGGGAGAAATGCGGGAGAAATATGACCCCGGGAGGAAACCGGGAGAGGGCAATGAAATCAGGAGTCTTCCGCGAAAATCGGGAGGGTTGACAAGTATGAGTCCCGCATGAGCTCAGACCCCTACTTTTTATTTTTTAAAGCTTTATACCCCAAAATCAGCACTTTAGAAACAGGAAGTGGAATAGAGGGATATGAGGCATGGCTAGAATGGTTGATCTGTTTGGTATTTTGAGTAAAACACTTCATAGACATGTTTTTTATATATTTGTATTTATCTGAGACCTTTGCTATTGCCTACAAATAGCATGATACAGAAGGGGCACTTTAAAATAAAGTGTATCTGTATATCCACATATTTGTCCATATCACACTACATGTCAATACTATCCCACGTTCATACTGTGTAATTTAGCAATATTGTTTAATTTGTCAGACAGTTATATTTTCTCACGTCAAGTTCTGTTTTATCTTTTATTTTGAGATGTTTAAATTGTATAATTGTTTACTTTTCACTCTTTTTCTTTATTTCTAATTGTGTTTAATATTTGTTTTGATGCTGTTGCAAAAAAAAAATGTTATATATTTTAAAGTATGAATAATCTCGGTGGCACCTGAACATCTCACCTGCTGAAGCTTCAGAAAAACACATGTTGAGTTTCTGTTGTCTCTGTGTGCTCGAACAGTCTGTGTGTGTGTGTGTGTGTGTGTGTGTGTGTGTGTGTGTGTGTGTGTGTGTGTGTGTGTGTGTGTGTGTGTGTGTGTGTGTGTGTGTGTGTGTGTGTGTCCTGACAGCAGTGTGTGTTTCAGCAATGCAGTGTTTCCTGACAGAGACCACACCTCCACACACTCACGCTCACACACACCGGGAGACAGGAAGTTTCCTTCAAAATAAAAGGAACAAAACTTACTTTCACCTTTTTAAAAGCCTGACTTGTTTTCTTGTAAAAACGAATTGGTAATTGCACACTGTAGTATGTCTACTGTTACTGGAGTATGAAATCTGAGTGTTTACCACACTGCAATGTTAATTAGTTCATCTAAAAGGGAAAATACACATTTGTAAAAGTCTCACTCCCTCATGTTTCAGGGCTTTTACTCTGAAATCCTTCCCCGGAAGTTTCCCTGTTTATTCGGTTGCCTTGACTCGGGTGTGACTGTCTGTAACGGAACCGAGCCTCCTGCTGCAGTTTAACCCGGGTTAACACTTTATTTATCCCGAGTAGTTTATGGACAGCATGTCGCACACCGTCATCACCACCTCGACCACCGGCAGGACGTCCGGCGACGGAATGCTGAACCTGGGCTACACCCGGACCATCCCGGGGCTCCTGAAGATAGGGCAGATGGTGAGAAACAACCCGGGATAAAATGCTCTTTACTCGGGATAACCCAGGGTCTGTGCCCACCGATACCTCCGGAGGTGTTGGCCGGTAGCTTCGCAGTTAACACGCAGTTCATATAGAGACAGAGCGGTTGCATTTTATGGAAAAACTGTTAAACGTATGTTTTTTTTAATGGACCCTGGTTGTTTATATCGGTCATGGTTGCACATTTCCACTGAACTATTTAACTTTTTGCCTCAATAAGCATAGTTTTCTTAAAGTATCGACTGTTACCATCAAACCTTGTATAGAATATCCTCATCATTTCCAAAAAAAGCAATTTAAATTAGTATTTTGTATCAAAATACCTCATTTTATTGTTATTTTAAACACACTGATGTGAATACTGCTGTGCAGAGGTGGAAAATACATTTAAGTACTGTACTTAAGTGCAATCATGAAGTACTTCTACTGTACTTGAGTATTTCCATCTAATGCATTTTTAACAATGTTTCTCCTGCAACCTCTTATTTATGTAATACTTCTACGTCCTCCTTCAGTCTATAGGATATATTATAAACAATATCCTTAACATACAAATATATCTCATATGGAGGCCATTTATCTGCAGAATTAGTATATTCATTTTTTATACTTTAAGTACAATTTATCTTAAAGGTCCCATGTCATGCTTTTCCGGTTATTACCCATCCCCTTGTGTGGTGTGAAGGTTTTTCTCACAAACCCTCAAAGTACACCCTGTAGCGAGTAAAACTCTAACACAGAAAAGACCTGTCTATGCTGCCCCAGAACGCCTCGTTGGAGATTTCTCTTTTTCCATTGT
>NW_011332781.1:0-4424 GCF_000735185.1 Notothenia coriiceps
TCACTAAAGGCATCTTACAATGATGATAACTTTGTCCAGTTCTGCTACTGAATGCAAGTGCTGATATCAAAGACATCTGAGAACGATCTGTTTCCTCTACCTAGCATTTATAAGCAATACGTTTTATTTAGTAATCGTTGTTGTCCGCTAACAATTGAAAGGAAGAAGTAATTTGCTTTTACTAATTTCTCTTTATGTTGTGTACACAGGCTGCACACGTAAGACCAGGATCATTGATGTGGTCTACAATGCCTCCAACAACGAGCTGGTCCGAACCAAGACCCTGGTGAAGAACTGCATCGTGCTCGTGGACTCTCTTCCCTACAGGCAGTGGTACGAGGCCCACTTCGCCACTCCTCTGGGACGCAAGAAGGGAGCCAAGCTCGTAAGTGGAAGGAAACACATTTACACTACCCCTTGCTGTGTGTAGGGAATCATAACTCAGGCACTGACTTCAGTTTTTACCTAATTTGTGTAACTTGGGCCAGAGAATGCATCTATTTAGTTAAAGCCACACAAAGATATCTCTAGTAATTCCACATCGTGATACTCTCGGGGTTTGCACGTCTTTCAATGAAGATAACTTTGTCCAGTTCTGCTACTGAATGAAAGTGATGATAATGTGACTCTGAGAAAGACCTCTTGCCTGCACCCCCTTGCTCCTAAAGTCCTAAACAGACGGAAACTTTTCTGTTTAGATTATTTATTTGCATGCTTATTTAACAGTTCCTGTAGGACTCCTGTAATGAGTAGTACATTATTATGCATGTAAGATTCATCTTTCAGAAATGCACTGCAATTCTGTTAATATCCTGCTAATGGGCTTTCTTTCCATTGTTAAGACTCCTGAGGAAGAGGAGGTCCTGAACAAGAAGAGGTCAAAGAGGACCCAGAAGAAGTACGATGAGCGCAAAAAGACGGCAAAGATCAGCCCCCTCTTGGAGGAGCAGTTCCAGCAGGGAAAACTGCTTGGTGAGTCTGAACATCTGTAGTCTACTGTAGTGATGGTCCTTACATCATTACATGGACTGCATCACTGGTTAATTTATTTGGAAGCACTTCACCTAGTAGTTTAAGTGAATGTGCACTTCTGTTATTAATATACTTCTAGCCTCAAAATGTGATGCTAGTTAATCCCACTCCTAAAAGACACATCATCTCAAATGTCATATTGTCAAAGGAGTTATTTGTTCGAGTTCAAGATATTTTTCATTTGAAGAACATTTCAAATGAAATATGGGAAATGCAAATATACTTTCAAGGATGACGAATTGAGAATCTAAATTTACAGCAGGATATCTCCAATTTATCATTTTGGGAATAATCTGCACTAGGTTTGAGGCTATATTCAACCTATTCCAGAGGCAGCATGTAAGGTAGTCTTTGAAGAAAACTAATGCTTAAATTACCACCAAGAAAACTAAATCGTAGAAAATGTCCCTTACGCCTCTATAAAGTGATGTCTGTCCTGGTGCACGTCTCTCAATGATGATAACTCTGTCCAGTTCTGCTACTGAATGAAAGTGATGATAATGTGACTCTGAGAAAGACCTGTTACCTGCACAGACATCAATTTTCATGGGCGTTTGGCAACAAATCCTTAATTTCTCTTATTTAAATAAAACGTTGTAGTATGATGAGAGTCATTTAAAGTATTAATGCCATAGGGATTGGGATCCCAGTAAAAAAGACAGGTGTTGGACAGTTTGATAGCATTTGTTCCCCTCAGCTGACATGTTGTCTCTCCTCCTGCAGCTTGCATTGCATCCAGACCCGGTCAGTGCGGCAGGTGTGACGGCTACATCCTGGAAGGGAAGGAGCTGGAGTTCTACCTGAGGAAGATCAAGGCCAAGAAAGGCAAATAGATGTTCAGCTGTTTGATACGTCAATAAAATCCAAAAGCCCCACAACTGTCTGCTGTCTCGTTACTGGTTCTTTGTTTTAGTACTGATAGAAAACTGCATTGAATTTGTCATCTTGGCCACAGGCAGCCATAGGTTTTGTTTGACCTGCTTCACACAGAAATCTATGGCCTGTGCCAGAATGGTTTAAACTAAAACTGTCAAATGTATTCATTTGATAAACATGGTTCAAGGACATATAAGATAAGAAGTACCTAATTGATCCCAATTAGGGCATTTTTTTGTGTGATTCCAATACAAACATAGGTTTACATAAGAGCTTGTCGGTTTATCAGGCAAACCAATTAGTGTTTCTCTAACAGTATTTCATGTCATTGTGAGTTGAATACCTCACGTTGGACTAGAAGGCTGCAGGATTTCATACTGGAAGCTGAAATGCATAACACGTCTTATAACAATGGCGAAAGTTTTCAAATCTTGATTAGATTCCTTTATTGTCACTAGAGTACAGCGAAATAAGCGTTCCCGATGGGGCAATCACGCATAGCGGACAGGAAGTATCATTTTGACAATACAAGCTCAAACTTTTAATAAAGGGACTAAATTGGACCTATGATGCATTGAACAGTACGATTACAAGAGGAATACAGTCAAGGCAGTAAATGTAAACAAGTTATTCTACATGTATCTTTCAGTGCAGTTAATTACAAAACTAGAAATAAATGTGTTCTATAAAAATGGTATGAAATCGATATGTCATTAAATGTAGTTGTACATGAATTTGAGTGCTTGACAAATTAATGTACAACAATGTTAATTTTCACCGTTCAAAATCGTGGCATTTTGTCTGACATTTTTGTAGAACGTGCAAACAAAATAGATTCAAATATCAAAATGGCTAAACATTTAAACATGGTGATTATTTTCCCATCTCATTAAATAGATTTAACAATGAGTGATCTTGCATTAATGGTTACAATATTTTACACAAATGTGTCGCATACTAAACTCAAACCAATTTCTCAATTGTTTGAAGTGTATCATGTATCATTCTACCTCTCATTCACTACCTTTTTTTATCAACTCCTTTATGAAAGAACCTGGCATTTATGTATTACTCCACTGTGTTAGGAACTCCCTGTAGAAACCTTTAGATAAGTCAGGTTCATCGAAAAGGTTGCTACAGGTTAGGTTAAATAGTTTATTCTTATGCAAGTTTTCTAAGTGAATGAAATTAAATGGAAATTACAGCAAGAGTTAAGGAACTTCAGTGATTTTCTTTTCTCATCTCCTTAAATAATACACAGGTAACCACTATGATACATCTAGGGGTCGTAAAATGATTATTGGAAGAGCTAAGAAGTAGACATGTTTTTTACTTTTTGAGAACATTTTAGACCATTTAAACATTTTTAAACATTCAACTTATTTTAAAAACTCTGCAGTTTTGTATACTGAAAGTGGGGGGAAGGGGGCGATAATTATCTCACAGGTTCATCACTATTTTGATTTCTTTAGGATTTGTAAAGGTTCTTTTGCGGCCTAGAAAGCCAGTTACGGCTGCAATTATAACAACAAATGCATAGTTCTGAACTAACTGCGCAAACTTAAATTCATTCTGACCATAAATGTAATTATTCATGTAGGCCTAATTTATAACAGTCTTTTTGTTCTCTAGTCTATATGAATGTACTATGATAGGCACATCACTACATTATTAAGTTAGTTAAAAAAGCCTTTGCAGTCGCATCCAGAATTTTCCCTATACTGCGGTGTTGGAGGTAAAAATCAGTGTCATGACAATATGACTGGCAGGTTATGGTTTAAGCTTTACAATGATAGATGACTTCTTGATATTATGTGGAGGTTACGCCTATGAATACAAGTGAAATGCCAAGAAAAATCTATGGAATATGTGTGGCTTTGGGAGAGGGTGGCTAGTTAAAGTCCCTGACATGTTTTGGTATTGAGGTAAAATATTAAACAAAAAGAAAAACGGAACAAACAATAAAACTCCAGGATAAAGACATTGTTGTTGTATAGAAGCAGAGCAGTTCATTTCATTTTTAGGAAAATGTCATACTCATAAAAGAAATGGGCTAAATCTAAAATTACTTTTGAAATGTTAGCACTTTTTAAAAACATTATTAATAAAAAGGCTAATTGTGTATTTAACAAATATTTAATCTGAAATATGAAACTGTATTTAACATGTTTTATTTTTGTTTAAAAAAAAATCATTAGTTTATAAGTCTACACATAATGTCAACTTTTTGTATACAAAATATATGATGTGTTGATATATGTTCACAAAAGTCCCCGACATGACAACGTACGTAATTTGCCCCCTGGATACTACTCCTAATTCTAGGGTGGGTTACACATGCAGTCTTAGTTTTACTGTGTCCACCTGTAACAATAAAAAGAGTGAAATGACAAATACAAGCTGTCATTACCACGATGCTTCCAAACATTTTCCACAACTATGGATATAAAGAGGTTAAAGGTCACCTATTATGCAAAATCAATTTTTTCATGTCTTTTATACTTAAACATGTGTCC
>NW_011332782.1:0-7051 GCF_000735185.1 Notothenia coriiceps
GAGTTCCGGGGGATTTCCTCCCCAATGCATCGGCTCCCTGGTCAGCAACTGCCCAGCGAGCTTTCCTGCAGGACGCCGCTGAGGCCTTTGCTCCGATGCCCACTGCTTGGCACGGAACTCAGGTGTCCCGGGTTCCCGTGGAGCTCCGCTCGGCGGTGCATGTGTTCATCCGACATGACGCGCACAGAGGCCCCGTGCAGTCCCCTTACGATGGGCCTTTCCGGGTCTTGGAACATGGGGACAAACACTTGGTAACGAGCACGTCTCGGTGGACCGGGTGAAAGCTGCTCAGCTGGACTTGGACCAGCCGGTGGTACTGGCTCGACCTCCGCGACGGGGCCGCCCCCTGGCCTTGATCCCGGTCGCTGAGTTGAGACCCGTTGTTCCGGTCTCGCCTCTTCCGGAGGCTGCACAGGCAGAGGTCGTTTTTCCGACTCCCGTGCTCAGGAGTCGTGGGGGTCGGCCTATCGTTCCGCCCCACCACGCTGACTTTGTTTATGGGGGAATTCTGGGGGGGCTTGTGTGGTGACACATTATTG
The DNA here is from genome assembly GCF_000735185.1 of Notothenia coriiceps. Taxonomy (NCBI): domain Eukaryota; kingdom Metazoa; phylum Chordata; class Actinopteri; order Perciformes; family Nototheniidae; genus Notothenia; species Notothenia coriiceps. The sequence goes on from NW_011332782.1 coordinate 540, forward strand.
GTATATAATTCACTGTGTGATTTGTGTGTGTTGCAACCCGGACCCGTTAGTGAGGGTACCGGGGTTTGACGTCATTCATGCTAGCTGGTTACACAGAGTAGCACATGTACTTACGTCTTCTTGATTAATGAATAATAAAGTGTGGAAGTCCTTTCTGAATACAGCGGCTCTACAATAGTTATATATATATATATAACTAGGGTTGAGAACCGAAACTCGGTTCCAGATGAGAACCGATAAGAAAATGCCGGGTACCGGGTACACATACAAAATACACAATTTTGGTTCTGCTTAACGGTTCCTAAACGCAGTAGACCCTTTATCCCATCGGGTCCGTCTACGCCACTGGCCATATGTGTGTTCTGGAGAATCACAGAACGGCCGGTGGTCAGCGGGCCGTTGACGGCCGGCTCGGTACGCTGACGCCGGCACCGCCCTTAATTTTTTTTAAACGGCATCAAGTAAGTTGCGCTGACAGGCGACAGAGATCCACAGTTGCCCCCGCAGCGAGGCTCCCCCAGCGCTCCCGTAGACAGTTTGCGAGCTCAATCACTTCATAACACCAAAGATGGATCGTGGTAAACGCTCTAAAGTGAGGCTCCACTACACTAAAAAAGAAAAAGACAAGGCACAGTGTAATGCCTGTTAATAGCTTGCCACAGGCATAGCTTAGGTAAAATAAAGCACCGCTATTGTGCAATACATTTGTATTTCATGTATTTTTTTTATTTGTAAAAATGTCAGTTAAAGCTTAAAAGAATAAAGATATTTTTGTTATCTAAACGTTTGACCTCTTTCTTTAACAATTTTGGAATCGAAACGGGGAATCATTAAGAACCGGAATCGATAAGCAGAACCGGAATCGATACATTTCAAACGATACCCATCCCTATATATAACTGACCTATAGAGCCTACATCATATATATCTACTACATTAACAGGAACATTTTTTAAATATTGTATCTTCAGCTACTGGTTTTTCAGGTTTTTATTATGAACAAAAAATAAGTTTAAATAGAAGCATTTTTGAAAAAGTGTGCCTATGTATTCACAACATTACATCCTTACAAAAATGATCTTTTCCAGAGTTTCCTTTTCATCATATACCAGTAGAAAGATATTTGACAAAGGAAACTAATCTGTTTGAATTGAATTGGCAGTTGTGAAATGCATAGCCGTTTACAGACTAGCCTTACTAGACCCCTACTAGAATAGGGGGAAAGCTGTCGTTACAGTACTGCGTTCTCTTGATTAGGCGTATGGAAAGATAACAGTGAAAGTGTTGTGCTATTGAACATCCAAAATATGTCAATAGGACACCAGGCGATTATAGACATTTTAGAAGATAAAACGGATGTGTAAACTGTCTACATTAAAACATGACAGAATGTAATGACATAATGTGCAAAAAAGAGAGCTAAAGCTACACATGTATTTTACAATCCTCCATGTCTCCTTTAACACAGAGCATTCATATCACTAAAGCTGCCTTTACAGGGATTGTATTGATCCTCATCTCATCCAAGTACCCCGACTCAGCCCATTGACTGGCGGCATCCCAGGAGGCAGTTGATTGTGTCCAGCAGTTGTTGGTGGGGGGGGGTACCCACTATTTAAAATAGGTGCCATCCCAATGACTGAGGGAGGAGGAGCCAGCAGGTAGCTATAGGCTGAGAGTGGGGGGGTGTGGAAGGGGGTTGTGCCAGGGGGGAAGTGGTGGAAGCCCAGTGGTGGACAACAGGCCGGGGGGGCAGTGGTGTAACAGGAGGCCTCTGTCCTCATCATGGACTGGAGCTTCTGATAACCTTCACTGGACACCAGGGAGCTGGAGGTGGTGAGGTCCATGGGAGGAGGAGGTGGTGGTGGTGGGCAATGGGGTAAAGGTGGGGGGGGTGGTCTGGATGAGAGATCCGAGGCTGGTGGATAGGAGGAAGGGGGTTTATGGTCTGTAAAAGAGAAAAGAGATGAAGTGAATGTCAATACATCAAAAAGGTTTGTACTAGGGATGCACCGAATATTCGGCCACCGAAAATGATTGGCCGAAAATGGTTAAAAAGGCCCTTTCGGCTTTCGGAATGTCACCGAATGTCAGAGAACAGGGTTACGTTGATCATACTCCGCATATTTGTCCGGGTGTTTTGATTTCAAGTGGTGGAGTAATCCCGAAGTGGTGAAAGTCTTAGCAGTTACACCCCCTCAAGAAATGTCAGCTGAACACGTTTTACAAATCGCAATCCGCGCCTCTTTCTCTGATATTTTGAAATATCTCCAAGCGGCAGACATGTTGGCTGTGAGCCAGCCGCGAGCATGGTCGCGCGCCGTGCTTGTCGCCGTGTTTTGATAACGTCATCACAACAACACGTTAGGTTACCAAACTTATAGGTGCATTTGTTGTTGTTGAAGGACTGGCTGTTACAGTCTTTATTTACACTATTTTGTTGTAGGCCTACTGGCCTAGATGTTTATGCAGTTTTAAAGCACCTTGGCTTTGTTCTGAATGCACTTTGTTGTAGTTATCCTACAGAGAAAAGAAAATGCACTTGACTTGGAATGAATGGCGATTCATGCCGGATATGCACAGCGTAGGGCACTGAAAAACGATGCTGTTCCTACTTTGTTTGGACCAGCAAGAGATTTGGGTACACAACCTGTAGGTATTCATTGTTGTTTGTGTATTTATGATGTTTAAAACAAACAAGGTATCTATCACGACTGTTTAAATGGGTAAACGTTTTTCGGACTACTACGTTGGGATCGCGGAGAAATGCTCTCCGCAGACCCATGCTCACAGCGTTATAAACCTTTTTCTTACTCAATACTGTGAGTGTTTGTGTGTGCTCAGGATGAGTTTCGCTTGTTCTCTGTGTATCGCAGACAAGGAAGCCTGTCTGATCTGGCTCTGTAAGGAAGTGGCAGATTTTTTCCAGTTGTGTATTTTCAGATTCTAGCGCACTCGAGCTGGTTTCTCCGAAATTACCTACCCCACCTTTAAAATTAGTAGCAGCAGTTTAAAAACAAACAACTAAGTGACATAACACATTAAGGTATGTTAAGATTCTTCAAATAATAATAAAAAAATACAAATGAAAAATAATAATAATAATTACAACATAATAAAATTTCCCTTGTAACTAATAATGTTTTCTTATACAGTAATTGGTAAAATAATAATAATGCTGTTACTTTTTAGTCGAGTTAAATGCTACTTAAAAAAGGCAGCTCTCTATTTTCCTCATCCTCACAAGACACATGGTGAAGGGTGAAGCTGTTTTACTGTCACAAGAATACAAATGACCCCCTTTATTACCATGCAAGAGTAGGTCACCCTTGAAAAAGAGATCATTGCTCTCAATGGGATGTCACTTGGATAAATAAAGGTTTTGAATTGAATTGAGGCAGAATAAACAGGAATATGGTTGCAGAAAATGTTAATACTGTGGTGAACCTCTTATTTCATGCAATTGATTCCAGTTTTAAAACTAATGGTGTCAAAGGAGGATAAGAGCAGACACTTTCTGACCTGGGTTTATGGAGACTGGAGGAGGAGGGGGGGCCGGAGGTGGAGGAGGTTCTAGATTTGACAGCTCTGGAAAACAAAAGGTGTCGATAAAGAAAAACAATGTAAAAACGAAAATAGATGGAGCTCAGGGTTAGGTCTGGGTTTGTACTCACTGCTGGGCTTGCTGTCATCTTTTGGCGATGGCTAAAATACAAAAATGCAGTCTCAGTCTGAGTCAGAAAAACATGTTTGGCATAAAATGAGATGTAACACACCCACTCACCTGGGCTGGTCTTGGTAATCGGGGGCTGGTCTGAGGGGAGGCCTTCTTGGCCTGCGGTGGGGCAGGGGGGGATAGGAGGGAAAGCTGGGGGGGGGTTCCAGCTGTCCCCATCCCTCCATCAGGAATTTTCTGCTTGGCCTGAGAATACAGGTCCAGGATCTGGTGGCAGATATCTTTGCGATGGAGGACAGCATGAGAGATCAGTGGAGGAAAACGGATTATTATATATGTTTGATGTACTGTGGATAGTGTGATAGTTCTCCTCACCTTCAAGCACCTCAACAGGCACATCGTGGACAAACTGCTCCCACCAGCGCTGGGACAACTGCTTGGAGGTCCAGTCCTGGATGTCAAACTTAGAGAGGCGTCCAGCCAGATACATAACGGCCACGGCGATGATCTGCGGCTCCCACTGCAGGGCCACCATGGTGCACAGGCTGGGGGCCGCATGAAGAGTATTCATGACTGCCTAGTATTGATTGATTTATGGCGGGCCACCATAATAACATAATTGACAGTCACATATTGATTTTCTATTTCTTCTTTCAATTAAAATGGTTAACATTTTTAATTCATTGTAGAGCTGTGAGCAGCAGGTTGATTGGCTGAGGCCATGCACTGTGTTTTACAAACATGCACTCTCTTAATCAGAGCATGATAATGTGATGGAGCAAGAGGCCCCTCTTTTCAAATAAGTCATCAGAAAGGAGCGTAGCTAGTTAGGATCGATTAAAGCTTAGAGTCAAAGTTAGGTGTCTTACAATGCTACCTGATTCTTAGATGTGCTAAATATCGAGGCTTTTTCACAGCTGCAGAATGAATACATTTTTTAATGGCAATTCGTTTTTTGCTGTGTTTTCACCAATCACCATCAAATCTATAGAACCATTGTTTTCATATTTAAATTGTTTACTAGAGTACAACATTGTTTGTGTGAGCACCTTTCTTTTAGGGCTTTTCCCCTTTAATGAAACAAATTAGAAACAGAATACTATAGGTTGTGTTACAGGTGAAGAACACTGACATGTCATGTATTGAATGAGTTTGTGTCCTGATGGTTAACTGCACGTATTGTAGATTGCTTTGGTTAAATTAAGTGTTTTATGTTTATCTGGCCTCCTACTTTAGTTCTTGCACCAGATGTATGCATTTAACTTTATATTGTAGTCTATAGAATATAGATTGTTGTATATTGCAATATACAGTATGGTATATTGCAATATAGCACAACACGGAAGTGACAGCGCTCTTTTATTAAGATGTTAAAATGCAAAAACACACTATGATGCTAAAATAAATGAATAAACATGATAAATAATTGTGAGTGCAATATTGATTAAACATAATTGTGTTAATCGTTTTGGCCTGCTTCCATACCCTTGAAACAGTAATTATATAATAAATATTGAAACAAATATCTTTACCTTTGTCAACCTATTATTCCTTATTCACTTAGTCACCGTCTGTGGACTCACCTGTCGTTCACAAAGGTCCAGGCCATCTGAACCAGCTTCTGCACCTTGTTTTTGTCCCCTGAACAACACAGGAATTATTAACATCAGCTTCTTACAACCCCCAGCACCCCCGGACACCCCATCAGGCACTTCCTCAATGACTGACTTGTTTCTAACCACACACTACAGTCAAGTTCTCATTTCAATTTCTGGTCCAACTACTCTTCTCAATATATTTGTCTTTATTTAGTCTTTGCGAAAAAACCCTAAAGAGGCAAAGGGAAACAGAGGTACCTTTCAGCTGCTTGGCATAGCGCAGCAGGAACTGGTAGGGGTGCTCCACCTGCAGGTCGAACTTGATGGTCTGCAGCAGAATGCGCTCCAACACCATTACCTCCTCCTGTTAGAAAATGATTCTTCCTTAAGAAAATGGTGAAGCACTTTATAAGAAATAGCTATCCAGCACTCAAAGGATAAGAAGAGTTAAATTCTGCAGGTTGTCAGCCAAAACGTAGAATGAGGAAGAACAGGTCTGTAGTGTGAAAGCTTGAAATGCATGTTTTCACTAAATGCAGACAGGGGTGCCTGTTTCCCCAAAGCACTGCAAGTCAAATAATATCAAACTCATTAGCCGCGTTCACACCAAGTACTTTGCCGTACTTAGTTCCCAGCACTTAGTTCCCCCATGGAACTAAAGAGCCGATCGCGTTAAGTCCCTGAGGGAAGATTACGCAAATGAGCCGCTGATGTCACTTTGTCTTCTTCTGCTTTGGGTTTACTGGCAGGCCGCAAACAACTTCACGGCGTATACTGCCACCCGAAGTCCCCGGCCGGAAGTCCCCGGAGTTGGGGACTGGCTTTAGTAGAAGCTGCTGGGCTCCCGAGTTTTACGGGCCGTGGTTTGCAATTCACCCAGCCAATCAGAAATTGGTACTTTTTTCTCCCCAGGATAGTCCCACCTCTCTAGCAGGCACTAAAAATGGGGGTAAATGTTCTCTGAACCAAGTTCTCTTTTTGCTGTGAACGCAAAATTCCAGGCACTATCGGATACCTTGGTTGCTGATTGGCTAATGGTTAAGGCCCAGATACACCGGCCCGAAATCGGCAGTAAATGGGAGTCGGGCCGAACATGAGCGTGGGCACGCCCTATTCGGACTGGTGTGCGCCGCACCGTCGGGTCTTTTCTGCCGACCTGACGCCTTTTCTTGCCGATTCAATACGTTGAATCGGCGTCGGGAACACCACCGGAAGTCGGACAAAGGGATAACACCGAT
>NW_011332783.1:0-8184 GCF_000735185.1 Notothenia coriiceps
CTTCTTCTCGCCTACAAAGCCCTTAATGGGCAGGCGCCATCTTACCTTAAATAACTCATTATACCCTACTGTCCTACTAGGGCATTGCGTTCCAAGAATGCAGGGTTGTTGGTTGTTCCTAGAGTCTCTAAAAGTACAATGGGAGCCAGAGCCTTTTCTTATCAAGCTCCACTTTTGTGGAATCAGCTTCCAGTTTGTGTTCGGGCGGCAGACACCCTATCCGTTTTTAAGAGTGCGCTTAAGACCTTCCTTTTTGATAAAGCTTATAGTTAGGGCTGATTAGATTCAGCCCCTAGTTTTGCTGATATAGGCTTAGTTTGTCGGGGGACATCTTAATTCTTCCTTCTCTCTGTCTATACCTGTGCACTCTCATGTTCCGATTAACCCAGCTTCCCCAAATTTCTTTCTTTTTGGTGTCTATATACGCCGGGATCCGGAGTCATGGATGATCCTGCGGTCCTGTGTCATGGATCGCGAGTCCTGGATCTTGAGTCGTGGCTGTGGTCCTGGATCATAAGTCCTGGATGGATATCCTCGTGGATTCATCTTCCTATTATACACACATGCATTTCCAAACATTTGGACTACCTATGGTGCAAATGTATTATCTTTTCAATTTACACGGCATCTATTGCACGTCTGTCCGTCCTGGGAGAGGGATGAGGGATCCCTCTGTTGCTCTCCCTGAGGTTTCTCCCATTTTTCCCTTTAAACTGTGGGTTTTTTCTGGAAGTTTTTCCTTGTACAATGTGAGGGTCTAAGGACAAAGGGTGTCGTATTGTCATACTGATATTCTGTACAAACTGTGAAGTCCACTGAGACAAATGTAACATTTGTGATATTGGGCTATATAAATAAACATTGATTGATTGAAGTTACAGGTCTGTGAGAGCCAGAAATCTTGTTTGTTTGTAGGTGACCAAATACTTATTTTCCACCATAATTTTCAAATAAAGTCTTTAAAAATCAGACAATGTGATTTTCTGGATTTTTTTTTCTAATTTTGTCTCTCATAGTTGAGGTATACCTAGGATGAAAATTACAGGCCTCTCTCATCTTTTTAAGTGGGAGAACTTGCACAATTGGTGGCTGACTAAATACTTTTTTGCCCCACTGTATGTCTACAGTATACGCCCGATGCTGCTAAGAGGATTGTGTAGAAAACACCTGAGAGTCGGCTTTGCTTATGGGCCTACAAGTAGATCTATCATGGTCTCTGTATAGAATATGAATATTCAGTGAGGCTTCTATGATCCTTGGAAGTTGTGGCCCTTGCAGACCTTAAAAGTACTCACAAGAAAGTTAAATGCATTGTTCTCTGAAGTGTTGTGTCTTTGTGAGATATGTGAGGATTAAAAGGAAGATTTCAAACCACAGGGTTCAAAATGCTGCTTACCAGCGATCAAAGAGACTCCTGCCAAACATTAAGTGAATGTACTCCATAATGATCATCACGCTACACTGCCCGAAATGTCAGCACCTGTGAACATTTCCATTTACTATGATCTATGCCAAGTGCCACATTTGCATATTTTTAGCATTCTCTGGGAAGCAGTTTTGAAAATGTGTCTAAAATGAAAAGGTTACAACACTCACCCTGCAGAGTCCCCAGGAAGGAACCGCGAGACAATGGATTCATATTAAAGACAAATGATTGTTTTTCTCCCCACACAATGCCTAGCCTTCAATCCAATGGACCACAGTAGATGAATAGTATTACTCATACTGTCATTTCCTACTGTCACTGCGGGGTCAGAGGAGACGGCCGGGTGGGGATCCAGTTCTATCACAGAGCTCCATCAAAGTCCAGACGTGAATCAGAAATAGTGAGACACTACTCCCCACAGGACACAGTGTGACAGACATTTTAAGTACAGAATATCTTACTGAGCCACTGTTGGCCAAGAGCCTTCATTCACATCACATTTTTGTATTATGATTTTATGGTCATAAAATGTCATTGCCATTTCTTAAAAAGATCTGTATGAATTTGAATATGTTGAATGAGCCTAACCAGCTCAACCATTGGCTGTTACATAAAGACAACTAGCGTTGATGAGAACAAAAACATGCATTATTGCTTTAAAACACAGACTTAAGACATCGTAACTTGTAAAGGCAAAAGTGCAATGTTTTCCCCACAGATCAGGATCAGATCTAAACTTAAAGACCAATACGGATAACTTAAAAATGAAAAATAATCCCTGAAATTGACAAACAACATTGTTGAACAGCATTGGGCTGACGCAGGTAAAGATGATACACTCAGCAAACGATTAATATCATGAAATTGTGACTATTCAAACGTGGGGAATTTATTTTTTTAGCCATTGGTGCAAACAATCAATGTATAATGTGGATGCCACAGAGTAAGCAAACACAATAGGCAACTCTGTGTCTGATACTATTACATTATAGAGTACTTAAATGTGCTACTGTCACATATTTACTTTTTAGTACACTAGAGCAGTGGTTCCCAACCTGGGGGGCGCGCCTAATTGATTAATTAATTTGAATACAAATTCAAGTTAGTGGCTATTAAAGGCATAAAAAGACAGAAATGTATAATTATGTCTTTAATAGAAATGTTTCTTCTGCCTGTAAACTCGTAAAGTGTCCAAACCAGGCTTTTCTGGATAAGCGCATTTTTAAAACTTAGTCATTGTCCATGCCGGTTTCAGATTATTTGTCACAGTTGCTCCGATTAGATCGGTCTCCTCCATTTTGTAGATTATTTACCACTTTTGAATCCACATAAACACATCGGCAAAATCCGGCTTACTTTGAGCATGTGTTTTAAACAGTTTAATCCCTTTGTGAATTGTTTGCACTTGCGCCGTCCTTTAATTTCTTCATACAGCGGGAATCCAAATGAATGAATCCTGAGTCCAATAACCATCAAAGTCACTCCAATAGTGCTCCTTAATGACGCTTTCATCCTCCTTTAACAAAATACTTCACATTCATCCAGTTTGTGACAGTAGTTGTAGCATTTTTGAGACTTTTAAACTGTAATTACCGCTGTTGCGCCCCCCCCCCCACACACACACACACAGGGGGCAACTTCCAACAGGAGTCCTTTGGGGGGGCTCTTGGGAAAAAAGGTTCGGAACCACTGCACTAGAGCAATAATACTTCATACTTCCATTTAATTTTTCTCTCTATAGTTTTACTTTTAGTTGAGTATCTGTAATTGAGGCACTTAAGGAGCATCCCTTATTTATGTAGTTGACAAGATAAACGTGTTGGCAAACAGTTGCTCATAAACTGACCACCTGGCAAATGTGAAACATAATGTGTCTCTTCAGCAGCTGCTCTACCTGTGGCTGATCAGGTAGTGTACAGTGGGTTTATCAAGTTTTTCTCGAAGCAAACTGCTGCGTCTGAAATAACTCCAGAGAGTGCTGAGAGAGAACCAGGACAGCTCAACAATGTGCTGAAACTCACTGCTAAGCTCTGTGGAGCTGATGGGAGAGAACAGCTGAGAATTCTCTGTAGGTTTGTCAGTACAAACGACCCCTTCCACATTGTCAAATTGTTGGTTGTTTCATACAATATTAACTATAGATGTTAACTACTTTCTCCACCGTTCTACTCCACTTTAACATAATAAATATTGCAATTTCAGTTAGAAGTCACAATATCTCTACTTGTTTGATGTCTGCCATCTGTTTTTATTAAGTGTGATAAACCCACTGTTAATGGGTTTGCTCCTCTCATCTATTATACACTCAGCTAACACCAAAGCAACCACTTTCCTCAAAGTCTGTGCATCTGGTGGGCTTCTCTCTGTGCAACTTTGTGTCTGACACTGTGCATAAGTTAGAAGAGCTCTTTTACTGCAGTCATGTATATCTGCATAGATCACAGCTGACCTTCCTGGAAGACTGTTCACCTGAACCATCAGGACAGTTACATATGGTGGAAACACTTTAAGTGCTAATGCTCTAAGAACCACAGGCATTTAACAATACAACAAATTATAACCATACATTGTTCATAATTATTCACTCAGTATTCATCTATTCAAGATCATGGGCACTGGCACTGAATGGATGCTACTGCCTTGTCACAATGAATCATAAGAAAGCAGTAACTGGTGGGCAGCCTCAGAGCTCGTGTCCAGGATTCTTCATCATTAATGGTGGGCGTAAGCTCAGACAGCTTTAAGTGCAAAGTGCCAGTTTGATAATGGCCAGCATATGCAATTTTTAAAATTAATTAAAAAGCCTTAAATGGTTTATGAGTGACGTCTCATAGAAACAAACAAATGTAACACATGCTAAAGCAAGCAAATGGCGCATGCACTATTAGGATAACAAGGAGCTTCTATCACTGCGTCTCCGGCCTCAAATACAATTCAATAAACAAGCAAGCAACTCAGAACGAGAAAGTGCATCAATAGAAGTGGGAGGGAATGACTCTGACATGTACCTGTTTTAAAATGAGCCGATACAGAGTAGCTGTAAGTGAACAGGAAGTGTTGTATCAGCCAGAGTCAGAATGAGGATATCAGCTGAAGCCTGGACATGATGACAATGTTAGCAGCTCATCATCCCAACAGTGTTGGTGTCTCGTCTGGCAGGTTGCCAGGTTAAGAGGTTGTCTCTGGATCATGAGTCGTGGCTGAGCCTGTTGACGTGTTCCTGTTTGAGCTCACGTTATTATTTTTGGCAGCACCTAGAAGCTTTTTGACATCCTCCTGAATCCATCTCTTTATATACTGTATGTTCACACAATCATTCTGTCCATCCTGGGGGAGATTTGTCCCCTCAGTGTCTCATCATGTTGACCTGCACTGATTGAACATTCATATCCAGGCAAATACTCACAGGAAATGAGGACGATTATATAATTATAAAAACATGTGTGCAATGACAATAAAGTTGAATCAAATCTAATCTAATCCAAAACACATGATTTGATAAACAAAATGTAAGAAAGGCCATTTTGACCTTTTTGAAATAGGCCTATTTTTCTTCTTCTCTTATGTTAAAGTAATGTTAACAGCACATGTATAGTGCAGAGAACATTCCAGAGGATCTGACAGTTGCCCAAACTCAGACTCTTGAAAATCAGTTTAAAAGCGTCTATTTAGTCTTTTGTGAGCTATTACAATGTTTCGTTGCTCTTCTTTTGATTTACAATTTGTTCATCTTTTATCTTGTTGCAATGTATCTTTAAATGTTTGAATGGTTAGGTTAAGCATGACGAAAAGTGGCTTATAGCAAACAAGCAAAGATTGAAATAACGTTATATTACATAATAACATATTAACATAAATATATTACTGCAGACTGCAGACCAGCACAGGGCTACAGCACCACCTGGTACTGAGGGACTGAGGCCTGACCTAGGACCTGAGTCGGACCAGGGCCAAATGTATTCTCTGTCTAACCAGGTCAATCACTATGACAACCGGGCCATGGGCCATCAGTCTCTCACACACTCCCTTTCTCATTCTCTCGCCTTTCAACTTTTATCCCATCATTTCTGTATTCACCTGTGGATCATTTCTCATACAGTGCATTGGATTACAAATCTGTTGACTATTGTAATGATATGTATAAGTGTTCATAATCTGTAGATATTCATTATCATGACCATTGAAATTGATATTAAAAACATGAATGCTGTACAGCATAATCTAATAATAATGTTATGAATATTGTTCATTATAAAAAACAATATTGCCTGCACACTCATTAAATAATTAATCCCTATGCTGTTATATAGTTAGTATATTATTCATATTTAACATATTTTTCATGCGCTTCCGTACTTGACGGAAACAATGTAGGTTATTGAGAACATTTCTCTCTGCAGCTGTAATCAAACTGTTCCTTATGCTGTTCCTCATGCTGAGTGCAGTTCTCTAGTGGTACATCAACTGGTGCAGCTTGTAATGAGAGGCTGGGATGTAAACAGATCCTCTTCAAATCAAATGCATTGTTGCCATCGACAGCTGCTTCACAGGGTATTATAATTGTGAGTATCAAATATTGCAGAATGCACACTTTGAATTTACCACCTTTACATATCTTTTTTTTTCTTTAAGCTTATCAATATCACATTCAGTGAAGAGGTTAGCCTCCACTCTGCTAGCTGCTAACAGCACTAACAGTGCAAACAGCAGCATCAGTGCTAACAGATCAAACAGTGTTAACCTGAGGGGGAACCTGGGGCTGAGCAAAAAGCTTCCACCATGACGCTGTCGGATGGGGTTGTGCATCAGTGGTAACCATGGATACAGTGTACATAGAGGCGGAGCCCTGTGCTTTCCTATGAAAGTTGCTCAGTGGCACATGAAGTCAAAATGGCCTGACTCAAAACAAAAAACAAAACAACAAAACTACCCAGTTTTGGGTCTTTAGAGCATTCACACTTGCATTTTCCGTAAGCCCCCTCCACCATGTTCCACTCGATTCGCAATGTTGACATCAGCAGACCGCTCACCCATATGACGCCATACACACTGTCTGCCATGCGCCCTGAACAGTGAAAAACGGGATTCATCCGTGAACAGGACACCTCTCCAAAGTGCCAGACGCCATCGAATGTGAGCATCTGGCCCCTGAAGATGGTTATGACGACGAACTCCCGCAAGGTCACGACCCCGGTGAGGACAACAAGCATGCAGAGGAGCTCCCCTGAGACGGTTTCGGACAATTTGTGCAGAAATTATTTGGGTATGCAAACCAATTGTTGCATCAGCTGTCCGGCTGGCTGGTCTCAGACGATCTTGCAGGTAAAGATGCAGGACGTGGGGGTCCTGGACTGCTGTGGTCATGGCCGTATCCACCATTGAGGTCAGCGACGTCCGGACCTCAGTATTTTTTCCGAGCTGTGTATATAACTAAACTTGTGAAATAATTGCACTAAACGGGGTTCTTTGTAGTACTTCCATTTACTGACAATGGGGGCGCTGCATAACTACGTAGCCTCAATTAAAGCAAACAGAAGAAGACGACATATATCAACAAACCACCGCAGCCCAGACTTGTATCGGAGCAGCGGAGGAGTGATGAGGTATCTAGAGATCTGAGTCCAGCGGGCTGCTTGTGTTTCTGTTCATCAGGACATCATATGACCAGCAGATCCTGTGTGAACGCTCTACGTTAGTCAGTGGACGTCCGACAACATGCGCACTAACTTATATTGCAGCTATAGGCTTAAACTTTGGTTTAAATTGCGTGAATAAACTAGCTAGAGAGCTAAAGTTAATTACGTTCATCCAATGTCAGAAGGATTACCTTTTAACAAACGTTGTAAGGCTTTTCTTTCATTTCAATTTGAGTAAAACATTGGAGATATACCATTGTATTGTTTTCTTTTTATACTGACTCAGATATAATGAAAAGACTACGTCAGTTGAAGCTCAGCTTTGGTAAGGAAGAGACAGGACAGGCAGAGAGAAAGAGAGAGAGAGAAAGTGATGGAAGTCAGGGAGGAACTGCAGGTACAGTCACACACAATTATGTAGGCTTAATAACCCCATCTATCCATCTATTTATCTATACTATCTATATATCTATAACAATAGTCTTCATTTACAATAGGCATAATTGTAAAACAACATACATCTATTGCAGTTATGATGTCAAAATAACATACAATTGTATAAAACACAATTTGCTTACATCTTTGGTCTCTTTTGAGAATCAAACAAAACAGATTTAAATTAAAAACAAGAAAATGCATTTCCTGCAGAAAATGCGTGCGAATGCTGTAAACTGTGAGCATTTATGACTGAATTTAGCTGAAAATGCAGAAAAAGTGTGTGTGTGTGTGTGCTTGTGTTAATTTGTACAGCTCAAATGCATTGCAATGACTTCCATGTTAAAAAAAGACTTTAAAAAGCTGAATATTTTAAAAAGTATAACATATTTAGAAAAATTTGAAAGTTTCCCATCATGTGTTGAAAAATAAGCATTAAAACATTAAATAAAGATATCAAATGTAACTAGAGAATGCAATTCCTGAAGAAATTGCTAGTGGGAATGCTTTATGCTGAAATATAATGTGTAAGAAGAAAGTGAATAATCAGGAATATTTGGATGACTGAATTGTTTCCATATGAATGAATATTAAGTTAAAAAGTAGCATGAAACTCCAAATGTATTGTTAAAGATGTAAGGCTTTGAATGTAGAATGTTATTCGTAGGAAAAGTCGAAAATACAAAA
>NW_011332784.1:0-1645 GCF_000735185.1 Notothenia coriiceps
ATTGTGACTTTCCAAGTTAACATTGATTGATATGACTGCGATTCAATCAGAATATACTTCTGCCAGGGGATGCCACCCCTCAAATTCTCCTGCCACCTTCTTGCCACCCCATGAATATTTGTCTAGATCCGCCCCTGCTCACAACTATAAATGAACCAAAAATAAATAAATAAATAAGTTTCAATGTTTTTTCATATTGGATATGGTATGTTATTGGTTATGGCCATTTTCTTATGATTTTACGATTATTTAAATGTTTACAGTTCTGTTTTATATGGGTGTTTCCATAGATCTCTCTTTATTTTCCCCTCAAAGTGCACCAGATTAATGCATTTAATTCCAAAATAAAAATCTTACCGGGGGAGCATGCCCCCGGACCCCCCTAGACGATTTGAGGTCCAACCCCACTTAAAATATGTTCAAATGTATAGGTTCCTAAGTAGATTTGCACATTTTTTTTAAATAGTAACCTTTGTCCATATGTTTATTTTTGGGTAGTAGATTTAAACTATAGGGATATCACTATGGGCAGCAATGCTGTAAATATTGACAAATAAATCCAGGAAAATGGCACAAAAAAAACTGGTAGTGGCCTGGCTGAGTGTATAATTCCAGGCCTGACTTATTGTCTATTGTATTTTGTCAAAAATCAAAGTCAATGTAAAATGTCGACCTACTGGTGGTGTCACTTAATATTTGTTTCCAAAATATTTGACTAAAAACAAAACAAAAGTCACAGTCACGCAAGAAGAAACGTCACTCTCTTAATAATGTTTGTTGGCTTGATCCCTATGCAAAGGTTAGTGCTGGTATCAAATGGCAAATCATCCAACAGATTGTGTAAGATATAACATTCAGCGCCACAGTGATGGGATGAGCAACATTGCCATCTCTACAGCCGTGAAGCTACTGTAACACAAAACAAATATAGAAATACAGACAGGTCCAGGTGTTTTTTTAGTGCATGTCACCTGCTGTCCAAGTTAAAACTGTAATGCTATTTGACAAGACAGAACTATTCACACTAGCTTTGCATGGCTGTTCTGTCCTGTAAGTACATCCTCAGTATGTAAAGAAATGCAGCCATACGTGGCAGACATAATCACAAGGTGATTTAGGTGGTGAAGCAGAAAGTACAAACTGACCATAGCACAGTGAGATGGCCAAAAAGACAGCTGCTTAGACAGAGTTAAGACACACAGCTATTTTCCTAAATGTATCAGAAAGTATTAAAATGATTTCCTTTCCTGACGTTTTCAACCACACATTCCAATGTGATTCATTTCATTCATTACTCATTATATTAAGGACCATTTTGTCATTTTTAGAAATACTTGCTTTTGTGTCAAGGGTTAAATAACAAGATCAGTATCATAACTTTACTGGTAGACAGATTGTTTTTAGTTTTAGATGGATATGGCAAGTTGTTTCCACCTGATTCCAGTCTTTGAACTAAGCTAAGCTAAGCTAACTGGTTGCTGAACTTACATATTTAGTGCACAGGTCAGATAAGTATCAATCTTCTTGTCAAGCAAGAGGGAATCTAAAATAGTTATTTAAGGTTTTTCTAAACCACTTCTATCTCTCACTTTTTTTTTTAAATGTTGCTTAATGATGTGCAGAATACCATTTATTTCCTGCTCAC
>NW_011332785.1:0-5116 GCF_000735185.1 Notothenia coriiceps
ATATTCATATATATAAACAACAATATTTGCTACATCCGTGCTCTCATCCAGCTGCAGAGCGAAATATTCACTAGCTCTCACTTGCTCCAAAAGCTGAGCAGAGTCAGTTTCACTCTCAGTAGCGGCAGCTCGATTCTGATTGGCTGGAAGGGCGGTCGTGTGATTTAAAAACAAAAAAACGAAATATTAATAAATACAAAATATTAAAAGATTGGCATCAAAGGACACATAGATTGATAGGTATGCAGTTATTAATAACATAAAAAAATAAATTAAAAAAATGTAACTTTAAAAAAAAAAAAAATTCCCCTTTCCCTCAAACTTTGCGTGGCGCCCCGTGGCGGCCCCCACTTTGAAAAACACTGGGACACACTGAAACAGAAGATCAAAAGTGTGAAATCCAATTCTAAAAAATCATATTTTCCACCGGGAGCTGGTGCTGGTTTCAGGCTGATGAAAACAAACTTGAATTCTTCATCTTTTATTTACTGATATTTGATGTACCTGATATTTGTCCATGTTGATGTTACACATGGAGCTGCTGTGATGCTGATGATTGATCTGACCATCAAAGTGATATCGTATGGTTTAGGTGCAGAGCCGTCTGGCGGGCATCGAGGAGCGCTACAAGGAGGTGGTGGAACTGACGCGGCTCAGGAAGCAGGCGCTGCAGGACGCGCTCGCTCTCTACCGGATGCTGAGCGAGGCCAGCGCCTGCGAGGTGTGGATCGACGAGAAGGAGCAGTGGCTCAACAGCATGGACATCCCCGAGAAGCTGGAGGACCTGGAGGTGGTGCAGCACCGGTGAGGGGGGCACATCATATTACATTTTAACTGTACTATGTATTATTTTATTGACCTGTACTCAAATCATGTTTTGTAATTGTTTGTGTGATGGAGATTATGCAATGTGTTTAGTGTTTGTTGATTGTTATGTGCCTGCCTAAGGACTGCAGATGGAAATGAGCTATTAGCTCAAATCTGGCATAATTCATCTCTTCTCTCAGATTAATGTATTTGTATGCATGGTCCTTGTTGAAATAAATACATAATAATACATGTGTGCACCAGGAATAATCTTTAATAATGATTCTGATAAAAGTTAGAAGGGCACAGATGTATTTAGGTAATTTATTTAGCATAAATAACACGTCTGGGAAAGATCACGACCACCAGCTTTCTGTTTTTATAAGATAAATGAATTATAATAATTTAAATGCGTTTGTTTCTCTGCAGGTTTGAGAGTTTGGAGCCGGAGATGAACAACCAGGCGTCTCGAGTTGCCGTGGTGAACCAGGTTGCCCGGCAACTGATCCACAGCGTACACCCCAGTGAGAGGGAGATCAAAGCCAAGCAGGACAAACTCAACACCAGGTAACTAAACCGGGATTAAACCAGGGCATACACTGAGAAGATCAAATCATTAAATCAGATTTTACCAGTAGATAATGTTGAATTTAAAAGGGCTGCGTCGAAATGTAATAATAAACTTGAATCAAACGTTTATTAAGCACTGATGGTCCATGTAACTGGGATTGTTCGGTAATGTTCATGGGGTTATACTGATAGATGAACTGTAATGCAAGGGCTGCTATCTTGTAGTAATAATAGATTCATGTTGTATAGCGCCTTTCAAGAGACCCAAGGGTGCTTTACATGTTGAACACACAAATAAAAGGGGCAAATAATTAAGTAAAACAATTAAATAAATAGCAGTAGGAGTGGAAGCAGGGGGACTGTGATGGGTTTGGGGTCAAAGTAAACTAAATAACGTGTTAACTGATCCAGCTTCAGTTTAAGTTCATATTTCTGACGGTGTCTCAATTTACCAAAACTTCAACACTGGAGACCATCGTCGTTTTCTATTTCCCACAAACACTTAACAGTTTAAGCTCATATTTCTGACGGTGTCTCTGTCCCTGCAGGTGGAGCGCGTTCAGGGACCTGGTGGATCTGAAGAAGGACAGCCTGAGCTCGGCTCTGGGCGTCCAGAACTATCACCTGGAGTGCAACGAGACCAAGTCCTGGATCAAGGAGAAGACCAAGGTACCATCAGCACACAAACACTTTACACACCACAGACTGCACAGATTCTACCTGAACTGCAGCTGGGAGATAACACACAGGTCATTTTATAGAAAATACACTGTTATACTTTAGCATTATGAGAATAGAATAGAATCCTTTATCGTCATTATACAGGTACAATGAGATGAGGAGGTGCCATCAAAAATAAAAAAATAAAAAACAAGACACGTACAGCATTCAGGAGAAGACAACATACAAATAACAGGCATTCATACTTCAATATGCAGATCAAGTTAAAGTGCAGGAATATATTGGTTTAAATAAAAATAAGTATGTTTGAATGTGTAGAAAAATATATATGTGTTGTGTCAGTGCAAGCTGGAGTTTAGTGATATTATTGTTATAGAACTGTGCTTCCTAAACAAAGAACATAATTATCCTTTTCATAGAAGTAAGACCGTAACAAACCGCATTAAATTAACTATTTTATGTTACACACACTACACAATATGTTTAAGGCTCACTGGTTGATGCCCAACAGGGACTTATTAACCGCAGTTAAACTGATAAATAACCCCCCTCCCCGTCCTGCTGCAGTTGATCGAGTCGACCCAGGAGCTGGGGAACGACCTGGCGGGCGTCATGGCGCTGCAGAGGAAGCTGACGGGGATGGAGAGGGACCTCGCCGCCATCGAGGACAAACTGGGGGACCTGGGGAAGGAGGCGGAGCGACTGGCCTCCGAACACCCGGAGCAGTCTGAGGCCATCAAGGGCCGCCTGGACGGCATCACCAGCGTCTGGGGCGAGATGAAGGTACGGCCTCTCACACTGACACCACGGCAATGAGTTTCTCTTCTCCTATCGGTATTACAAAGCGTGTCAAATGATTGATGTTACAACAAGGTATTGCACAACATGTGGAAATAAAAAATTAGAACATAAAGAAACACAAAATAGAAACGTCTCAAAATGGAAAATAAAACCGAACTGAAAGTCTGGAGACTATTTGTCAAATAGACATATTGTGTTGCTATGCACGATCAAACAAACCCCTCTCCTTCGCTTCCTGATCCCAGGACACCATGAAGAACCGCGAGGAGTCCCTGGGCGAGGCCAGCAAGCTGCAGCAGTTCCTGCGCGACGTGGACGACTTCCAGTCCTGGCTGTCCCGCACGCAGACGGCCATCGCCTCCGAGGACATGCCCAACACGCTGACCGAGGCCGAGAAGCTGCTGACTCAGCACGAGAACATCAAGAACGAGATCCGCAACTACGAGGAGGACTACCAGAAGATGCGGGACATGGGCGAGATGGTGACGCAGGGCCAGACGGACGCGCAGCACATGTTCCTGCGGCAGAGGCTGCAGGCGCTCGACACCGGCTGGAACGAGCTGCACAAGATGTGGGAGAACCGGCAGAACCTGCTGTCCCAGAGCCACGCCTACCAGCTGTTCCTCAGGGACACCAAGCAGGCCGAGGCCTTCCTCAACAACCAGGTACACCTAAAGCTCACATCTGATGATCCATCACACCTGAAGAGTTTACTTCAGTCTGAGCCACAGACTGCAGAATGACATCATGTGTCCCCTGTGCATGTGAAAGTACATTAACAACCCTAGAGTAACATTGTTCCTTTATTTGACACTAACATCTTCTTAATCAAGATATCATGCAGGTGCAGAATGACTTAAGTTGAAGGTGATATTGAACAGGATGGCCAAACACAAAAGAAGTCAACATAATTAGAGTGTTTCCCTTGCAAGTATCAAAACAAACATTTGAAATCATTTAAAGACAAGATGACCCTTTTTCTTCTGCTGTGAAGGGCTGTAGGGCACAGTAGATACATTCAGATGATTTCATGTTACTCATCTTTCCCTCCATCAGTTAGACGCTGCCACCAGGTGGTAGAACATGGTCATTACAGCACCATGTTTAGGCAGTTCATAATATGTAGTATTCAGTTTAATATTTATATGATTATGTTGGAAAACATAACAACAACTAGTGCTTCTCTGTAATCGTTGTGCACATTATGAATAAAGTGTTCTCTGTCTCAGGAGTACGTGCTGGCCCACACGGAGATGCCCACCACGCTGGAGGGCGCCGAGGCGGCCATCAAGAAGCAGGAGGACTTCATGACCACGCTGGACGCCAACGAGGAGAAGATCAGCGGCGTGCTCGACACCGGGCGCCGCCTGGTTGCCGACGGCAACATCAACGGCGAGCGCATCCAGGAGAAAGTGGACTCCATCGGCGACAGGTGAGAAACATACTGGGAGTTTATCTATCTGCAGATGAATGGATGGTCTATAAAAGATCAGAAACAAGTGCAGTGGCGTTTTCTCCTGGAGGCCAAGGGAAGCCAGGCTTCCCCTGTTTTTTGGATTGTAGTTATAATTTTAATAAATAAATAAAAACACTTTGTTTAGTTTCGAAAATTATTTGTTGTGTGTTGCTGCCGGCCCGTCTCTCCCCCATTCTCATTGAGTATTTTACAAAGAGTGAAACAGCGCCCCTCTAGAAGTTATGGTGAAACAGTAGATTGCACTCTCTGTTGCGAGAGGAGGCTAGCTGAAATTTGCTTCCCTTGGTGAAAAGAAATGGAGGGATTGACCAATCAGATGAGGCTCACGTCATGCCCCTGCCAACCTGTGATTGGTCAGGGCCATGCCAAGGGAAGCCAGAGGCGGCTGGCTTCCCTTGCCTCACAATCCAATCAAATCGCATCAACTTAGTGGTGCAGTGACGCGTCCCAAAAAGCGGAAGTAAGCTCCGCTCGGTTTCCCTCGACAAAAAAGCAATGGGATTTCTCCATAGGATTTTGGAAAATAGCTCGAAAAAAGGTCAGTGGAAAACGAACCTGTTAGGTAAATGCACGTTTTGTTCAGTCGGATAGTATCCACATAATTTTCGAATCATAAATCTAATCGATAGAAGATAGATAGCGTCACTGCACCACTCTCACCGCCGTTAGAAGTAGCAAGCAACTGAAGCAAGTGCAAATTATGGAGGGTGGAGATTTGGAGTATTTAATCAAAAATAATTAGTACTAAACTTCCGCTGCAGCAGCAACAACAAATACAAT
>NW_011332786.1:0-2922 GCF_000735185.1 Notothenia coriiceps
CACGCTTCACCAAAAACTTCCTGGATTACTCGAGCCACGCTCCGAAGCCTGGGCACAACATGTAACATCACTAGTAAAAAGAGGCAAAGAAACAAACCCTCCATCAAATATCCAACCCCAAATTTGTTGAAACGGTAACGTTAGCCCATTAGCTATTGGCTATGGATGATGATATGGAGACATAGAAAGATTGGTTCACAAGTGGTAAATGGGCTTCATGTATCAAGCGCTTTTCAAGTTGTTGCTACCTTTCAAGGCACACGTTCATACACATACATTGGATTGAACCACCGACCTTATGTTTGGTGGACTGCCACTCTTCTTCCTAAGCATCAGCCGCCAGATCAATATATGGGAATAATGATTATTCATTCATTATCTGATATTTAGCAGAATATTTGTTCATTTATTGTTTTCCGCAATAATCTTTGAGCTTCAACATTTTAGTCTGATATTAATAAAAGATAGGGGCGCTGAATGTGAATAAGGGGCTTCGGGAGATGATTTAATAGAAGATGATTGATATATTCACTATATAGCTCTTTGAAAGAAGGATTTTCTAGTAACGAGTAATTAGTGTTTAATGTCAGATCTGACAGATGACATTTCACATATTGAAACTGGTCTATTAAAGCAGAGGTTTTTAGCACACTGACACCTTGGTTCAATTCCACAGCAACATGGAATGTGACCAAACAGGCCAGCTGGAGGAAGTATAACTACGTAGCAGAGTGGTTTCGATGATTGCGATAATCATAGAGAACGAGTTTCAATCAGCGAGAGTAGCTTACTCAAAAGTTTGACCAAAACGGTTAGCAGGTCAGAACAGCTGGCAAGTCTCTGAATGCAGCAGCTGAAACTATTTGCACAAAAAAGATAAAAACCAATGCACACGCCACCCATATATCAATCACTACTCTGAGTGCTTTCACATGCAATCATGCGCTGTGGATGAGCCAAAATGTCAGAGGAAATGGTCGAGGCCAAAGGATAATGGAAACACTCATCACAAACATCAAGAAATTGGGGAATGATTTTTATAGAGGCTGTCGTGAATATATTTAACACAATGTCTGCTGTTGGTTTGTTATCTCTATTGCCTATTTTGTAAAGGGACACTGAGCACCATCAATCAGAATAAAGATATAGGTTTATGAGTTTACCGCTTCTTCTTCCTCCCTTTTTTCCTCTCCCTGCCATATTGGGCCATAGATCTACAAGGCCTGACACTTCGATGAGCCCATTCCAAGGGAGTGATATTGCACCATAGATTTTAACAACGTGACAGAAACACCAATACAGTGCTGAACAAAGAGGCATTAAGGCAAAGATAAACCTCTGTGAAAAGCACATAAATCTGCTGGTGCCTGGTTTAAGATGGAGCCTGGAGGGGTGATGGCCACCCTTAATCAATAAGAACCTCATCAAGAAAGGTTTCACACCGATGTAACTTCCAAGGCTGGAAGGGGGATTTGCTTTAAGAGTACACTTGGCTTTGCAGGCTCAAATTAGTAACCAATTGTGCAGACATCATTTTGCAATATTCTTTAGATCCTAAGACCAAAAATACCAAGCAAATTATCAACATTTTAAATGAAAGTCTTTGTAGTAGGTCACTTTACACGCCCTAAATGGCCTCGTTGACTATGAGTCATAACAAAGAGTCATAAGGAAGTCACTGCAACTGTCTCAAAGTCTTTTGCTGACTTCCTGCAATACATCGGTAGACTGCCAAATAAGTTGATATGTTTCCAGCTTATCACTTGAACACCTCTCAAGTGCTCATCATACAGTAGGATTCCATTAGTGAAGTTGACAGTGGCTGGCCAATTAGTTAAAGGTTCACAATGATTTCGGTTTTCGAGATTGTTATTGGCATTACTTGAACCAATTTGCGTCCTTAGCAGGTGTGGTTGGTATTTTTGCTTATCATTCGACCAAGTCTTAGTCATTTTAAGAGAATAACTTATACAAATGCTTTATTTAATTAAAATGTTTCAGTTTGTGGACCCTAATCAACCAAAAATGTCACGATTCTTGTGTTATGTCACATTTTTTGTTTTGTATGTCTGGTAATGGGTGTTTTGCTGTTCTCCTTGTCATGTTTTCCTCCTTGTGTATTGTCTGGTCTTTCTCCCTGTGTTTTCCTCTCTGTCGTTAGTTTCCCTGGTGTGTCTAATTTCCCGATTGTTTTCACCTGTTTCCCTTGTGTGTCTCCTGTGCTCATCATCACCAGCCCCGCCCCTGATTGTTTTCACCTGTGTCTTGATGTCATGTGTTTAAATTCCCCTGTCTCCCAGTGTTCAGTGTCAGTTCGTCTTGTCTTTTGCCTTGGTCAGGTCTATGCTCTTTTGTGCTCACGAAAAGTTTTGTTCCTCACCACGTGAGCGATTATCCTTTTTTCTCAATAATATTTTTGTCATCTCAATCAATTAGTTAGTGACCATTTTTTGTTCATCGTGTTTTTTTGGAAAAAATAAAGTATCTTACCAATACTTTACCTCTGTCTCCCGGGTCGTGCAATTGGGTCCTACCTCATAAGTGTCTGAGTTGTTAACAAAAAATGCCATGGGTCAGTGTGATCTGCTTGTTTTCGAGAACTTGGCAATGTGGCTCGAGTT
The DNA here is from genome assembly GCF_000735185.1 of Notothenia coriiceps. NCBI lineage: Eukaryota > Metazoa > Chordata > Actinopteri > Perciformes > Nototheniidae > Notothenia > Notothenia coriiceps. The sequence goes on from NW_011332786.1 coordinate 2,622, forward strand.
GAAAACTTTTTTTGTCGACCCGCACATTTTGACTCAATCACTAACTCTTGGATGATTTGACATTCCTCAGATGATGATTAACAGTTATATCTTACACAGGCCCTCTACTGGACTCTATGGGTACTACTCTCAACCATGCTATGCAAGCATTCACCTACTGAGATACATAAACGTAGCCGGCCAATTGGGGCGAGCCTACCTGAATGCCCACAGCAGCGCCGTATAGATACAAGAGTTACGACAGCGGAAGTCCAAAAACGGTTATCGTCACGTGGTTCATGCAGACGAGGATCGTTCCCCG
>NW_011332787.1:0-3107 GCF_000735185.1 Notothenia coriiceps
ATAGTATTTCATAACTGTTTTTCATTTATTCTCATAAATGGTGACCAAACGTTTGAGACCCACTGAGATAACTATCTAAACAGAGTCCCTTGCCTCACTGAGCTGTAGTTATCTCTCAGTCTGACAGGACGGAGCTCTCCCTTTCCTTGTTTTAGAAACAGCTTTTAATATCCGTTAAGTTAACCAGACGCTTTGATCCATGCTTCTTCCTGTTGTAGGTATTCTCCATTCTCATATTCAACTACAGCTTTTCTATGGGCTTCGGTTGGTCCAGGTTGATCATCTGCTGGAATCAATCCTCTCGTTTGCCTTTGTATGTCTTCTGTCTATCATTTCTCTCCCCCCATGCGTCTGGTCAGCCGAGGTCAGGAGGAGAAGAGATCGATTCTTGGCTTGCTCTTCCTGTTGTCATCTGAGGTCTTCTCCTATTGGCTGGCATCGTCGGGGGCGGGTCCAATGCAATTCCTGCCTTTTTCTGTTTCTAAATTACATCATTCTGGTGTCTGTGGTTATTTAAACATTCCCTAATAAGCGTTATTCAGCGTCAATAAATGAGTGCTAATCCCAGTGTGTTTAGAGTACAACATCACGTCATTTCACCAGTTCACAGTTTTGAACGTAGCATTTCGCCACATGCTAATGCTAACAGGAAATGACGAAATTCACTAGCGGAAAACCGGAAGTCATGTGTGAATCTTCGGTTTTTAGAATAAAACTGATTTAAATTAAACACAGTGTATTTAATTCAAATTACGCCATATCAACATTGATTCTAATTTCTAACAGGACCTAAGATTTACATCGTCATAACTACACTGTGGCTATGTACGTATGACTAATAAAAGCCTTGAACCTTGAAACCAACCAATTAAAGCCCTTTTCGAAAAAAATAAAGAAGGTTAGACAGGATATCGTTTTTGTCTGTGAGAAAAGGCGGGTCACATGACAAATACACAATAGAGTTGAATTCCACATGAAAGGAAGGCTTTTGAAGTAATGGTCAATGCTATTGAAACGGTAATATGTTAGCATGCACAAGTCCTCAATGACTTAGGTTCCCTGAATCTCCTCATCCTCCTTGACTGAGTGCAGCCTTCGATACCGTGAGCCACAACATCCAGCTCACCTGACTCAAGGACATGGGTATTGAAGGTACTGCACTCAGGTGGCTCCAGTCCTACCTCTCGACCCGATCACTCTTCATCTCCCTGAACAACCACTCCTCTGCCACAGCTCCTTGGTCAGATACTTCGTCACTACAACCTCGACTTCCACTGCTATGCCTATGACACCCAGATCTACTTCAGGACCAAATTGGGTTGGGTTATCACAGACAACATTATTTTATTTTTTTAATCCAAATTGACTTTTTCCTGCCTGTTTATAAAACCAAAATTAAATATAAATGATGCAATAATTATATGTAACATATCTTTAACCCTCCTGATGTGTTTGGAAAAAATCTGGCCGATTTACTACTACCGATTCATTACTCTCATCAATCATAAATATTATGCTTGACATTTGATTGCCTCAAGGCCTTATGATGTCCTCCACAGAAGGCATTTGAACATAGAAAACTGCTGATCTCCACTTTCATTGAATTTTGAGGTTAATTATTTTGTTACACCATGGTGGTCCCTGTCGAAAATGGCGACCGCACTGCAGTTATTCATGTAAACCAGCCGTCTGAGACATTGTTTACAGCTTAAAAGGCAGATAAATCAAATGTGGTGATGATTAATGGTTTTTGTGTTAATGTAAGAGCTGTTAAAACACACAGTAAGGGGGGAGAAACGAACACGACAGGAGATTTAACCAACTAATTACTTAAAGTAACTAAATATAATAATATAAAGACTGTTCTTTGGAACTTCTGGTTAATTGACCTAAATGACAGGACAATCTACTTGCTTGTGAGTGAAACAAACTGTTATTTTGGATTTCACAACCAACATTCTAAATGGATACACATCTGTAATCCATTTTACAGGTTGGTTGTGCACTTCTTCAGGGATTAATGGTTAATTAACGGTAGGAGCAGTGAAGGGATTTGAGGGGTCAGGGGTCAGAAAGCAGGTCAGCAGCAAAAATGGCTGAAATGCATCAGGGCTGATAAACCAGATCACAATTATCCAAACCTTAACAATATGTAACTGAAGTTCCAATATGACAAAAACACAAAAATCTAGTTTTATGTGTTTTTTTTCAGACTTTCTAAACTGTACAGTGTGTGCGTGTGTGAGTCCTTCCAAACAGCATGTGTGGGGACGTTTGACCTCATATTATTCACAAATATCATCAGCTTGACATTCTATTAAGAAGAGTTGAAATTACCAAGACATTTTGAGATGATGGACTGACCTTTGTGTTCTTCTGGCTGCGGGCGGCGTCTTTACGCTCCTGAGGTTTGCCATGGGTGAAGAGGATAAGGCCGTTGGGTTCAGTTGTGCGGAAATCAAAGGAAATGGATCCCATCCGCTTTGTGTTCCACTTCGGGAGGCTGATGTAGGCCTCGGGAGTCTCGAAAGAAATGGGGTCAAGAGTGGCAACATTCTCACACTTGTAGGACACCTCCCCCTGGATTTTCATCTTCGGGTCCACAATCCGAGCAAGGCGGGACAACTCCAGACGGATGTCATTGTTCTTGTAGACCACCTGTCATAGGTGAAAGGAGAGAATTATTACTATTTAGCTATTTTGGTATTGGCAAGAACAAAAATATTGGCTTTCGTCACCTCACCAAGTACCGTTTTTTTTCGCATCAAACCAAATCTCAAAATTCCACGCAATGCAAATGCAATTTTGAATCAAACTAATTTATTTACAAGCCTGTCTACTGAGATTGAAGTATACCGTATGATGGTGGATACTTGCCAACTGACTATTCTTATGAATTTGACTCTGAAGATGTGATAAGTGACGTAATGCAAATAGGAATCTTAGGGCCATTTGCATTTCAATTCTAACACCCATGAATTGTGGTCAAAAGCCCTGGATTAACGGCGAGGTGCATGGCAAACTGAAAGCGTGCACTATTGCACACAGAGCTGGAGATTTGGAGGAGTTCAGGAATTCTAGGTATGAACTCCGGAGAGCAATTAGCA
>NW_011332788.1:0-3211 GCF_000735185.1 Notothenia coriiceps
CCAGAGATATGGAAAATGCACCCAAATGACCCCAGAAGTGTTTTTTTTTTCTAAATCTCTCTAAAAAGATCAAATATCACTTGTTTTGCATCAATCTTGATACAGGGTACTTATTATATGTTATAGTTTGGATTCCTAAAGCTTTTAGTCTACCTTCCCATCATTCAAGGGTGGTTTTCACTACAGTATAAGTAATGTTTTTTTTTTGGACGGACACTATAATTTACGTTTTTTTACTGTGTTCAATCTGAATTTACTTTAAAATAAAAACATCTATATTGATTCTGACACTTCGACATCCAACTCACAGGTTTAACCTTGCTTTGAGAAAAAAGATTATTAATTTAACCCTTTTAGAAGGGAAGATATGGTCATTTGTTCTGGGAATGTTATTTTCGAGCCTGAGACCTGACAAACAGGCTCAGGGCTAAACAGGATAAACAGCTCAGCGAACCAGATTCCCCGAGGCAGCTTGGGATATATTTGACTGATGCATTGCAGGTGATATACTGCGTGCAGATGGGACATGTTTCCCAAATACAAGTTATTTATTTGAAACCCTTTGTGATAGTACGGATTAAACCTTCCTACAGTCCTCAGAATCAGAATCAGGTTTATAGCCAGGTACGTTTACACATACGAGGAATTTGCTTTGGTTTCTGCTGGTGCGAACATAAACAATAAAAAAAGAAATGTATAAGGATGTTTTTGCTCCAGATTGGCCCATAGTCTGGTATTTTTGTCTTCATTCACTACATGAGCATCTTTCACAGGAATGAATGGGGTCCGGACTCCTTTATATGACCCATTACGGTGCAGGTGCCCGAAGAGGCCAAAAGGACGTTTCTCTTTGTGTCGGCTGGTCTGATCTTTTTCCAAAGCGTTCATTAAACCTCGAGTAGAAACCTTTAAGTTTAACTTCACTGAGGACGTACGTTTGTCTCGTCAGCTTCTGCACTAATGATTCGTAGAATGTGGTATTGTTATCTTTAACCCTTGTGTTGTCTTTCTGTCAACAGTGCAACTTTTCCTCATGTTTTGACTCTTTATAAAGCTTATAGTAGTAGTATAGTAGTTTCTGTTTTTCTTTTTGAAATGATGGTCAATAGACTTCATTAACACAAAATCAAACCCAATGTCTGAGTTAAAAAAGGCTAGAATGTTGAATGATTTGACTGAATCAACCCCAGAAGAACACAGATGCTATACATTGGAATAACATCCAAAACCCAATGAGAGTCATCGTAATACCTTTTGTGTGGAAAAAACGTAGCTACAAGCAAACAGTCACGGTTTGAAGTTTCAGCTTCAGTTGCTCGCTACTTTTTAAGGGCGGTGATGACAGTTACAGTACGAACTGAAGTTGATGCGATTTGATTGGATTGTGAGGCATGAGGTGAGCCTCATCTGATTGGCCAATCCCTCGATTTGTTTTCACCAAGGGAAGCCAATTTCGGCTAGCCTCCTCTCGCAACAGAGAGTGCAATCTACTGTTTCACCATAATATCTAGAGGGGCGCTGTAATTAGCGAAATTTAACGAAGTGTTTTTATTTGTTTATTAAAATTATAACTACAATCCAAAAAAACAGGCTTCCCTTGGCCTCCAGGAGAAAACGCCACTGAGTTCAGGGGATAATTCTCACCCACCTCTTGCTCTTGCCCTGCACTTGTATGTGCCAGTTGAGATGGTTCTTCCACCAGCTCAACTCTGTCCCTCATCATGAACGCAGGAGGATGGCTGTATATCTGAACTCGCGCCCTCATCATTCTCTTCATCATTTTACACTTGTTCTAAGCTGCTGCTGAAAGTGCTTGTAGCAGCGCTGCTGCCAAAAAGGTCTGTCAATTTGCGACATGTATACTGTATGCTTCACCTGTGAGTGACTTCACCTTTTTTTCTCTTGCCTTCTCGGCCCCACCTTTTTCTTTTCGTTTTCTTTGATTTGTATCCATGTTTTTTCATTCTCCCTGTCTGCCGTGGCGTCTAATCCCTTCTCTTCGCGTGGCCGGTCTTTTTTCTTCTTCGTGTGTGATTATTTGACAGATAAGAACCACACAACTGCATTAGCGGCCGCTGTCGCCCTCTGTCGGCCGTCAGCGCAACTTAAATGATGACTTTAAACAATTGTTTTTAAAGGGCCGGCCGTCAACGGCCCTTGACGACCGGCAGTTCTGTGGTTCTCCAGATTCTACAGATGGCCAGTCCGCCCCTGGCCTGATATATGATAGCTAACTTCACAATGTTGTGATGTGACGTTAGCTAACATTCTGTAGCTAACGCCGGTCACTCACCAAGATAGCTGCCCAGTTCTCCACTGGTTCTCCTCACACCACAGCTCAATTTCTCTCCGATGGCCGTTATTTCTTCTAATCCTTGGCTGCTCCTGGTCTCTTGGACGCCTAGCAGGCTCATAATTATAAGGTTGTGGTCCGTCATATGCATTTGAATATTCATGTTCAACTTCTTCTGTGTCTTCTGTGTCGAAACTAGCATTGGGATCCATGTTTATTAATACGTTACACCGGCCGCTCTCCCCCTTGTGTCCCCCGTGTTACGTCACACGCGGGAGGTCACGTGCCGAAGTTTTTGTATGCGGAAGTGAACATTTCTTACAAAAACGACGCCAGATGTCACTGTAGTGTATATTTCTGTATATTTTTGGGAAAATCTAGTGTATTCTAGGGGTTTCACCAACTAATCGACTAGTCGACTAGTCGACTACCTTTAATACTAGTCGGCGCTGTAGGCCCTAGTCGACTAGTCGTGAAAAAAATGGAGGTAAAAGAGGTGCTGCAAAATGCTACAAAACACGTCCGACATTCTTATGTATGGCAGTACTTCAACGAAGATGTAACCAACTCCACAGTGAAGTGTCAGTTGTGTACAGCTGTACTGAAGTACAATACAAATGCATCTGCTATGCGCAACCATCTGAAGATGAGACACCCGCTGCCGACAGCTAGCACTAGCAGTAATGCTAGCACCAGTGAGCAACGGACCGGCGTCAGCACTGAACAGAGGCAAACGAACAGCAAGAAAACACGGGTCAACAGTGATGCGGATGATGAGCTACGGGATTACTGCCAGCGGACACCGCATATCCCCACAATGGATAATCCACTGGAGTGGTGGGCAGAAAACGTGCACCGCTTCCCCCGCTTTCGAGGAGCTACCTGGCTATTCCAGCCACAAGCACCCCGAGTGAGAGG
>NW_011332789.1:0-4061 GCF_000735185.1 Notothenia coriiceps
GTATTTATTATATATTACCCCCTCAGGCTGATTTTGGAAAAGGACATTAACCGTTGTTTGGTGTTTTTCCCTTATTTATCTAAAACAAATAACATGATACATTACTTGTGTTTATGTGTTTAAGACTTGTGTTTCTGCCATTGCTGCACAAGGTTGCAACATTGTAGATAAATTCAACCACCGACACCTGTCTGCTCTCACATTCTTCTATTCTGCAAATTTGGGGTGGGACACAATAAATAAAGCTTCGCCAGTTTGTTTGTTTTATTGCACAGTCAAGACATAACAATAACGGCATCACGCCGCTCAAGTAGCTTTTGCGAATATCGCTCAAAACATTTGGAGTTGGGAACTGCTTTCTGTAGAAGCTGCTGCATCCCGTCCTCAGAGTAAATTGCCAGAAGCGCCGACACTTCTTCATCATTCCTTTTGTAGCGAGGAAAAAAATGGCTGCCTAACAAAAAGAATTCAGAGTCTAACGGCGCGTGGTTTGCAATTTGCCCAGCCAATAGAAATAGAATAGAAATTGGCACTCTTTTATCACCAGGTTCGTACCACCTCTCTAGCAGGGACTGAACATGGCCAAAAGAGTTCCCGGCACTGAGTAGTCCCGGCGGTGTGAACGCGACATTATTGCTACTAACGGAACTAAAGAACAAAAGTACCAGGGAAAGTCCTGCGGTGTGAATGCGGCTATTACCAGATCAGGAGGGGGGGGCCTGCACAGGGATGAGGGAGAAAGTGTACAAGGAGGGGAAAAAAGTAGAAGGATGAAAGAGGAAGTAAGTGAGAAAAGGTGAAGGGGAGAGAAGGGTGGGGGAAAATAATGAAACACAACAACAAGAGAGAAGAAAGGAGAGACATCTGAATGGTTGCTTGTGATACTAATAGAAGTTAACAAGAAGCGCTCCATCGACAAAAAGCCAATGGCATTTTTTTATTGGATTTCAGAATATTGCAGAGAAAGATGATACTTAACACATTTTTAGAGCAGGATAATCGGCCAATGCTACCAACACTTATATTTTTAAAGTGTCAATGCAATAACCAGAAGTAAAAAGCTAATGTCAGGCTATAAAGGAAGTACTAAACGGTTGAATGACTCACTTCCGCTAAGCTAACGGTGGCTAATGCTCGGCGGCGTGATTACCTAATTTAGCCACTTGTTAGCAACAGCTGTTTTTATAGCACATAGAAACATCACCAGTTGGGTATTTACTGACGTATTTAATGTCGTAAAACACACAGGAAATTCTCTTCAGCGAATGTTAACCACAAACCTTATTTCAGGCTTCTAATCAAAAACACAGTTAAAATAAACGCAGACTTTGACACGAGGGAACAGGACGATGTAAAATGCTAAGTCATTCACAGGGTTGGGGGTCATTCCTGCGTCACTCTATAAGCAGAAAATAACAAGACAAATAAAAGGAGAGAAGCATGAGGAGGCAGGAAGCAAGAGGTTAAGGGGCGAAGATTGAGAGAAGGAAAGAGCCATAAAGGAATATAAACATTGATATATTTATATATATATATATATAGAGAGAGAGATGGAGAATGAGATTGCGGTGGAAAGAGGAGTGTGAGTCTAAATCGAAGACACTTAGAGAAAGCTCATTGATTGTGGTCACGGCTGGCTGGGCCCTCCTATTTGGTTAGTCATCTATTTCTCCTGTATGCTGAGATCAAGCCTTTCTCCTCCCCCTCCTCCCCTTTATCTCTCCATCAGAGATGACTGGACCAACTAGACCTGCAACTTTTCTACGGAGAGGAGGCCAAACTTATAATTACTGCCTCTAACTTTCTATAAAGCAATTCTCTTGACACCAGCAGTGGCCTGAGGAAGGAGAGCTGTCCAGTGATGTGTCAAGTAGGCAAACAGAAAGGCTCACCGATGATAAGAGGCAATTTCAGCATTTGACTGACGCCAAATCTAGTCAGCAGGTGATGTTACAGACATGTTCCGGATCAAAAATGAAAGTCTGGTGCCAAGTTGGGTAACTCACGAATTTGAAGTCATGTATTTTCTGGAGCACACGTCCTTTTTTGAGTAACAGGAAGGAAAGAAGATTGTATTTGGATATAAAAGTTAAAACAAGTAATAGTTTTTATGTGGTTTTTTGGTATATATTGTTAAATAGTTACTACTTTTAGACAGAGAATGTAATCTGATAGGTTTAATAACATTTTTAATTTAATCTTATAGTATAAAGTGTAATTTTGCAAACACAAAAAAGTGTCATGCTGGAGCAAAGTACCACCGAATGTCAGGTTGGGGAAAATAGGACCAATAAGTGCAGTTAAAAAATACAAAAAGCCGAAGACATGAAAAACAAGAAACTAAATAACAAAACCAAAACCGGGGAGCTCGACAGACGGGAACAGGCAGGGAACAAGGACACGAAGAGACGACAGGTAGCATGGACATGGAAAGATGACGAACAGACATGGAGCACAGGGGAAGACAAGACTAAATACACAGAAGGGTAATCACAGGACAAGACACAGCTGGGCAGGGGAGGCAGAAACACAAGGGCAACAGGTGAACACAATCAGGGTGTTTCTCAATGTCGAGTACGCTTGCTTGGTAGCACATGTCTTCCGAGTCACTTGCTTCAGAAGCGAGGCAAGAATCCTTCCTGGCATTCGGGAAAAACAAAGAATGGAATAGGCGAGCAAGTGTGCAGGTGTGCGTCGTATGAGAGGCCCTGCCTTACATTTTCCGCCACAGCTTTGGGGAAATTGGTCGGTGCGCAAAGCATTGTGGGGATTTTACGCCGGGCTCGGTAGAATTCCAAGTATTGGAACAGTCCTTCGGCGGCACCCGATGTCGTAGTATGCTTGAAATAGTGGCTCTGGAGCAGCTTTACTCGAGATTGAGAAACACCCTCAGACACACCAGGGAAACTAACGACAGGAAGGCAAACACAGGAAGTAGGATCAGACAAGACACAAGGAGGAAAACATTTCAAAATAAAAAGGTTGAAAATGAAAACATAAATCCAAAACCGTGACACCGAACGTTGAACAAGAAACTTTTAGGCAACAGAAATCAACTAAGATCACACACATGGTTTAAATTCTAACATTAAAAACACAGCTAACACATAAATCAGACATCACCATGGTAGCGACCTGTCAATCAAAACATAGCCCCGCCTTAAAGCACACCATTATTCATCGTCTTTTTGACTCTAAATGAGAGCACACTTAATAATAACCATCATGCTGAATTGAAATGGATTTGAAACGAGTGATTGAGACCATGAACGTGTCTGTTATGTGGAAGAAGAATAGAACGGGATCCCCTAATGAAGCAAAGGCATATCAGCTGCTCTTTTCCCGTAGGCTGCCGCTCGATTAAAAGATATGGAAATTATATTACAAGAAAAGAGTGTTTCAAATCTTCCATAAGTACTGGGGGGAGGTGATACTTTGATGCCTCAATTCAGCAAAGGTTCATGAAGACAGATTGGGTCACTTATTCGCATCATAAAATATTACAATTAATACCAATGTAACCCTGTGAGGGGAGGAATGAAAAGAGAGAGGGGGGAAATGTAAAAAATAAGACAGAGATGAGGAAAGAAAAGTAATGTATGAACAGCGATAAAAAACGATGGGACAGTGGGAGAGAGCCCTTGAAAGAGAAGCGAAGATCGATAGAGAAAGAAAACACAAGATTAGAGAAGAGACTGGATCAGAGGAGGAGGAATTCAGCCAAGGCAACAAGGAGGAGTAAGAGAAGAAGAAATAGATAGTGTGTTAGCTGAAAACAATGAAGTCGAAAATCCGCTCTTTCAGGAATGAGGCAAGAGAAAGGGAAAAAAAAGGCAGGATTGGGTTTTATTGCAAAAGAAAATTGAAGTTTGCAGCTATTGAAGTTTATCAATTATAGATTTGATCATGACTTGAGAAGACTGAGTTAACACTGCTGCTAGAACATGTTCACACACACACACACACACACACACACACACACACACACACACACACACACACACACACAATAAGCCTTGTGATCCCAGCTGGTATACACGTCCATAAACCCATGATACGTG
>NW_011332789.1:4150-11078 GCF_000735185.1 Notothenia coriiceps
GTATACACGTCCATAAACCCATGATACGTGTCATGTGAGATACTTAGACATCTGAGCCAATGCCATAGATACATCTGGTGTTGAAGGTGTGTGTGTGTGTGTGTGTGTGTGTGTGTGTGTGTGTGTGTGTGTGTGTGTGTGTAACCTCAGTGGACAGAAACTCTTCCTTTAACCCGCATTACTGGGCAATTAAACAGGCACCATGGACACGGGGAAAGAGGATTAGAAAGTAGAGACATGCGGTGGATCAATGAGGAAGCAGCTTAAGGTCACTGATGTACGTAAAGCACATAACGAGGGTGAGAACCAGAGGGAAAAAGAGACTTAAACGGCAAACATGAGTTATTTATTAAAGGAAAGCTCTTGATAAGATCTTTCAAATGCAAAAAGGCACATGTGAATTATACATCAATCTTGAATTAAATATTTTAAACAAAAAAACCTTCCACTTATTCAACTATTTGGTGACAAAAGAAGAAATATAGCTATATTGATATCAACATGTTCTTCATAAAGTATATCCTCTTCCACATCTTTGTATAACGTTTTAATGTTAGATAAGATACTGTTCAATAAACAAAGTCAGATCAAAGTATCGCACATTTTCTGTTTATAACCATTCTTCAAGTACAAGTGTACCATGTAGCCTCGAGTCACTAAACCGATGGTTTTAGACTCGACTTGACAAAATAAAAAAATGACTTGTAACTTATCTTTACACCAATGACTCGTAACCAACTTGGACTTGTGCCTTTGGACTTTAAAATACTTGAATCCTTCCACCTAACATAACTTAATTTGGGACTTTTAAAGTCCATTTCCCTGTGTTTTCCGCGGCCTCCCTGCTGTAGTTTGTACAACATTTTGTGTGTGTGTGCGTGCGTGTGTGTGTGTGTGTGTGTGTGTGTGTGTGTGTGTGTGTTAGCACATTAGTGGCGCTACTTAAAACGGTTCCTGCCACAAGCCGTGGTGGCGTGTTAACACCCGGCGCTGGGCATTAAGTGTCGATGAGAGATGATACGGCTAATACGTGTTTATGTTCTGTCAGACAGCTAGCAGAGTGTGTGTGTGTGTGTGTGTGTGTGTGTGTGTGTGTGTGTGTGTGTGTGTGTGTGTGTGTGTGTGTGTGTGAGAGAGAGAGAGGGAGAGAGTGAGTGAGTGAGAATGAAGGGCATCAAAGTCCTCCATCCAAACTATGTCAGCTATTTCATTCTTCTCCTCTGAGAACCAGGCATCTGTCAAACACAGACTTCAGCTGTCCTCGGCCTCTAAAGCTTTTTCCCAGAGTCTAAAAACCGAAACATTTAGCAAACAATTGAGGATTATTAGCTGGATTACAATTTTAGAATACGATTTATTCACATGCACATGCACACACACTTCAACTCTCACACCAAGAGACTCAAGTTAGTGAAAAAAATGTTTTTACTGTGTGGAAACGTTGCCATTATTTGATAAGTCAGGAAACTTGGACAATGGCAATTCTGCTTTCTGTGATAATATATCGGACGTGTAATTTGCATATTTCACAAAATGACTTTAAATGTGTATAATGATGTTGGAGCCAGTGATACAGGCCGCTACACAATTTATGTGCTGTTCTGTAAATTATACTTTTCAATGCAGTTTGAAATGGTGGCAAAAAACTTGCAGGGCATTACTGCTAAAAAATAATACTGCAGCCCAAAAAATATATATATTTACATTATATTATTAGAGTGTAAGATTACAATTAAAGTTTTTTCAATTATTATTTTCTTTCAGGACATAATCATTGTCTGCATATTAAGAAAAATGACTAATTTTAACTACAAATTGGGATTGTTTTCTTTCGTATATGTATTTGCTTGTTTGATATTGAAGGGGCCAAAAATAACAGAAAGTAATTGAGTGGGGTCTCTTAATACACCTTTTAAGTACTTTTATCAGACAGAAAAGATTTTAACACATTTTCTTTGGTTTCTAAATGATTCCATAGTTGTTGTTTTTGTCCGCCAGAATTGCAGGAGTGTGAATGTGACCATGTCTGCTGGACATCCACAGTCTTGACATTTTAAAACAAGAGCGTCCACTGACACCCAGGAAAACGCTCCATCCACTTGGAGCCTAATTCCTTTAAGTCAGCTAAGTTTACACTAAGTCCCGATCCATTCATGTTCTCATTATCAAGGCAGCGTGTGTGCAGTGTTAAGTCCCGCGTGTTTGGACATGTACGTTCAACATCACCTTCCTATGAGCTTAATTCCCCCGCTATACATGCACAGTGTGTATGTCTATGGTAATGGTGTTCTGTCTAATATCTGTGATTTGTTATGATGGGGCTGTAAACTTTGGGGACACAGAGGACGAGGGGTGTGGTGTGTGGTGTGTGTGTGTGTGTGTGTGTGTGTGTGTGTGTGTGTGTGTGTGTGTGTGTGTGTGTGTGTGTGTGTGTGTGTGTGTGTGTGTGTGTGTGTGTGTGACAAATCTATTGGGGTATGATGACTTCATTACCTTTTGAAAGATAAACATCCCTCCATCTCTTCCTCCACTCAGTGTGTAAAGTGTAAACTTCTCTGAGGGAAATATTGAATCATACTAATCATAATACTGTTTTTTTTTTTTGCTTGACCTACGGTTGGGGCTCCGCAGGACGTGCTTTGTTTGCCGTAGCCATTGATTTACTCTCATTGTTTCCACAACCTCCCCACCCCTTTTAGCAGGGACGCGGAAAAACAAGAGCATTGGATTTGTAATAATAATTCAAAACAGCGTTATAGATTTCTGCTACAAAGCTAACCTCACTGGCAGAATTGAGACGTATTGATCTTATACCCATGGCGCTTCTCATCGGCATCAACAACAGAAAAGAGCATCAGAATTTATATCAAGGGGGGGGGACGGGGGGACGAGCCATGCAGAGCTGTGCTATTAGTCCGTTTCTTTCTTTATCAACATTCGCTGCCTTCAATCCTTTTGCCTTTTCATTCTTTGTCAACATTGCATCCTGAGGTCTAAACTTCCCAAAACAATACCAGTTGTTAATAACACTGGTTCTTACATGTAATATTAAAAAGAACAAGGGTTATAATACTACATACTGGTCACACAAGTGTTTAGATAAAATCATTTATGTTCAATGAAATGGCTGCAAAGTTAGTCTGTGTGAATTATTGGTGGTGAGTTTAGCTTTGGTGACCTCTGACCTTCAACTGGACCTTGTTGATTGCTTTCTGTCTTAAAGGTTGGGTATGTCATTTATATCAGAAGCACTTTTTGTTATATTCCATGGAATGCTCTTAACATCCCGATAGCAATGAATATCTTAAACGCTTTGACAATAAATCCATTAAAACATCTCATCTGTGGAAGCCGCGGCGCTGTAAAAAGCACGACCAATCATCTGAGCCGGCTAAAGTAACTGGATGGCCTACCTGCCTGTCAGCCTTCCATCTGTGCACAAACTGATCTCGTGCCCTCATTGGTCATGTGCGCGTTCGTGTGTGTTGTAGGAGGGGCTCTGTGAGGAAGTGCGTACTTTCTGCGTACTTTCAAATTCTAGCGCACTCGAGCTGGTTTCTCCAAAATGACATATCCCACCTTTAACTGTGGTTACTTTTAAAGGAATTGATAAACAACAAAGGATGGAGGAATTGTAGATTATTAGCTGTGTTTTTATTAAAAACAGAAGTTGATAGTAAAAAACTAATCTTTAAATAATATTCTGTCTGAATTTATTAGCCGTTAGCAACCAAACTAAGCAAAGCTAATAGCTAGCAAGTAGTCGACACTTGCTTAAATAAGTTTAAAGTATAAAAGTATTATTTGAATAACTAAATGACTAAATCTACAATCCTGAGGCTAACGAGGAGTAAACGTACGGTACAGAGAACATTTTAATAACTTCAAGGTACTCTTGTTACAACTAGTGCTAGTCCCTGCTTGCTAGCATGTTAGCAGCTACAGTAGTTCATTAGCGCTGCTTATAGTAATCACATCACCAACACTTCTAGATTTAAATATTTTGGAAAGACATGAAGATTAATTTTGCTGTATGGCTTTCTGGTGTATTTTTTTAAAATATCATAGGCTACTATTGTACTTTTAATAATAAATATCACTGCTGCATATTCTGTGGATTTTATGGTATACGGCAGTGGTTCTCAAATGGGGGTACGCGGACCCCTAGGGGTACGTTGGAGTACTGCAGGGGGTACGTGAGATTTATTTTATGTTAATGAAAAAAAACGTAATTAATGCATTTAAACAAACTACTAATAGTAGATTAACTACTTTCTTCAAAAGTTTACAGTAATTCTGGATAATAAAATGTGAACAATAAACGGGTTGCTCTCTTTTCTCTCTCTCTCTCTCCGCTCAACGGTCCGTCGCAGCGGCGGAGCTGTGATCATGCAGAGCTGCGTGTTCTCCGTCAGCAGCAGCTGATCTGATCTCTGATCCCTCTCTCGCGTCCGGTTAGACTTCACTCGCGTTTATGTCCAAATCTATCAGATCTAGTTCTAGTTAATTATATGACTGCCTGCTTATCAAAGGACCTAAACAATAAGCGTTGCTTGGCAACGGCGTGTGGCCGCAAAGTATAGCGCAGCATTATGCACATGTTTATATGAGGGGTCAAAATCCCATGCTCATAAAATGCTCATATATTTTTTTCTCTTCATTCCCCACGGCCCAAAATAAATAAATATACTAATTTTAGGAAAAGTAACGACGTTTGAGCAGTGTGGGTTTTATATTAACAGAGTTAGGCTACACATATTTCAAAACGTGTAATAAGTGTAATAACTGCAGTTGCCTCCCTGTCAGAATGACAAAGGTCCTCAGTGAAGCACAAGCCCATGTCTCTCTGATTGAGAATCACTGGTATACGGCATATCGAGCATGAAACCTTGACATTATTTTAGAATGAAGATGTGGTTTTACATGACCGTTATTGGATGCATACGTTTTTTAGTCAGTATTATTAGTGAGACATTTATGTGATACTTCTTTATTTAACAGAGAAAATATGTTATATGTCGGCGGACTCAAAGAAGAGCTGCTTCGGTCGTGTCACTGTTCGTCGCCGCTCTCTAGGTTTTCTCTGTCTTTCCTCCACTTTGCGGGACATTGAACCTAAGAAAACGGGTGTAAGGAATAGGGGAAAGAGACCTGGAGGACGACTACTAACACGATTTTCCACGCGTCGCGTCTCTAACCCTAGCTGTCAACTAGTATTATCCAACAGAATCAGTACGGTAAATGTAACTTTACTCTACTCTTCAAAGATTAGACTTTTCTCGGGTGTAGGAGCCACTGAGTCCAAGTCCAAGAGAATAACAACCATTCTTAATTTCCTTTTTGTGAGCATGTTTGAATATTATGAACCCTCATAAATTTTGAGCGCCCCCTTGCAGGACACTTATTAGTCCCGACAGTTGTGCGAAGATTTGTTTTCTACCAAGAGAATTAGCAATTGCCTTTAACCTTCACAGACTTTTGCTTTCATGCGGTCCCCCAACTTGAGGTGTTCGGAGACAAAAGGTAAGCAGTGTGCCAGTGAAACCCATCTTCGCGTGTTCGGCTTGCGGTTTGTGGTACTTTCGCGGAAAACCTCTTCTTTTGACTGACAGGTTTTCGCCAGGCGGTAATAAATCAATTTAGTTAACACAGAGACCGGGGAGAAGAAAAGGTTGAGCCACACACCGGAAAAGACCCTGTCGGACATTTGTAAAAAGCAGGGGAAAACGGACTGACTGTGAAAACATCCTTGATCAAAAAATTTGTGGGGGTGGGTGGTGGGAATTTTGTTGTTACGTCTCTCTGTGACTGTGGTACTCTGAGACAACGCACTAAGTGTCATCCACGTAAGTGTGCATGCACGTCACGTCATTTTTTTTTAGTGTAGTCTTTCTTGAGCGAGGAACCGCTCTTGTCGGAGTGGTGTCTACCGAAAGAGTTGTGGTGTGAACTCTGTTTTCAAGTGAAGATGGTGACACCCACCTACCTCACTCCTCCCTACTGTATGTAGTCGTAGTTGTGTTTCCGGTTGCTGTGTTCTGATTACAGGTGTTTTTGTTGCTCAACGGGTTCGTCGTTACGATGTCATGATTTCCCAGTTTAACTCCCATGCAATATTCACCTCCCCCGACATGACTTCAGTTCTTCCTTTTACAACTACAAGTNATGTTTCTCACTAAATTGTAAGTACAACTTATTAAAAAGATCGGTTCAATGCAACTAATGTCGTCTTAGTGTTATTGCATGATGTTGAAATTGGTTGGCCATGAATTTAGTGATGGATTGTAAACATTTGAAATGTAGCATTTAAGTGTTTCTCAGTTACAAGGTTGTTGTTTTAATAAATCAGACACTGATGGTGCAGCGCTGTTCTGAACCAATTTTTTTTGCGCTGCTCAGGGGGTACTTGGCTTAAAAAAAATGTCAAAGGGGGTGCTTTATTGAAAAAAGTTTGAGAACCACTGTTCTATAGTGTGTTTAAAAAACAACTATGAAACACTATATATATATTATACTATAGTTATACTATTTAAAATAATATAGGAATACTACAAAGATCTAGATACATAGTATTACTATTGACATATTATAGGGCTACTATAGCTAATAAAATGGCACTACAGAAAAAACTATAGTAATACGATAGCAGGTGAAAAATACTACAGAACACTACAAACTTACTATAGGACACTATACAACTCTTACAGAATACTATAGTAATACTATAGTTCATTTATAGTTAATTTCGTAAGAGGTGCATACAGCAGACAGTAGCTAGCAGTTTTCGACAGATACAGCCCACTCAAAAATATATTGTTTTTTATAAAACGGACAAGTTAAATCAAGCAATCTGATTGGTTCTTAGTCGTGATATTGAGCGTATACCACGGGTAGAATTGTAAATTACTTTTCACAACAAGTCAGTATC
>NW_011332789.1:11143-16702 GCF_000735185.1 Notothenia coriiceps
GATGTAAGGGGTGGAAGACGCTACTGACTTTTGAAGACGTCTCTGGCTACTTGCTATGGAGGACACACGACACGATCACCATGTCAATCGTGCACCGTTTTTCTGTCGTTGATACCAATTGATGTATACTACGACCCTTCAGCTCGTTTCATTTCTTCCTCCTAAGACGCAATCTTAATATACAAGTCAGACGCTCCTGCCTAAATCTGAAAGAACTACAGGGATTACAAAGTTTCACTCGACAAAGTGATTACCGAGTAAAAGGGCAGGGATGGGTAGAAGGAGCAGGTCAAACACACACACGGGTAAGCTCCAACGGCAAGGTTCGTTGACATCGCTTTGACCTTCAATAATGTGGGGGAGGATCGTCCTTCAGGACGAGGCTGGACGCTTGTACACCCGGGTGCGACAACACAGCGCAGGTTACCTTTGTTGGTCAGCTGTTTTTATGTCTGTCTGGGTATCAAAATACACATTTGGTTGAACTTCCCGATATACCCATTAAAGTAAAAAAAAAAATGACTCCTCGTATCTATGGGGAACACAGGGATGTTGGATCTTGTATAACCAAGTTATAACAGCGAATGCGACAAAATTACACTAACGTAACAACTTCTGTCGGACACTGGATTCTAAAAGTTTGGGCTGCATTAATGAGACATATCGATACATCAAACTGTTTTTTCTTGGAATCTTGGCGAACTTTTACCTCTTGCTTATTAAACTACATTTCAAACATTATAATGTCTCTCGACAATGTGGGTAGGTCGTCCGAGTAATTCGTAAGTTAGATATATGCTCTTCTCCAAAGTTTTTTTACCTTTCTTTGGGTCTTACTTTCTAAAAATAACAATTAACAGTAAATAACGTAAACAGACTTTCTAACGGACAAAAATCAGGCACCAGTTCATTGCCATAATTTGTTACTGTACTTAAGTACATTTTTCTGGTATCAGTACTTTATTCCACTACTTATTTTTCTGACGACTTTTTACTTTTACTTCTTACATGTTGAACTCAAATACCTGTACTTTCTACTTCTCACATGTTGAACACAAATACCTGTACTTTCTACTTCTTACATGTTGAACACAAATACCTGTACTTTCTACTTCTTACATGTTGAACCCAAATACCTGTACTTTCTACTTCTTACATGTTGAACTCAAATACCTGTACTTTCTACTTCTTACATGTTGAACCCAAATACCTGTACTTTCTACTTCTTACATGTTGAACTCAAATACCTGTACTTTCTACTTCTCTCATTTTCCAAACAGGCTGGTTCCTTTAGTTTGAATGTGTGTTTGGTGGCGTGATCATTATTATTTAGAGTCATTGCGTGCCTATTGATTTGAACACGATCCGTGTATCCATCATTTCCTGGTCTTCTCTAAAGAAGAGGGACCAATGAAAACGTTGTCATGTTGCCGTTGTTCAGCATGGAAACATTCATTAGCTAACAATGACATTATTGTTCTATTAATATAAAGGGAGGTCAGGTACTCTTTAAAACAGCTGCTAGTTATGGGTACTTTTTACTGAAGCACATTTCAAAGCCTCTTTACTTTGACTTGAGTAAAGAAGTTTAGTCAGTACTTCTACTTTCACCAGAGTATTTTTAAACACGAGTATCTGTACTTCTACTTAAGTGAAGGATGTGTGTACTTTTTCCATCTACTGTATACCCGCAGGACTGTAAATAACGTTGGTGAAACTTTTGAAGTCCTATACTTGCTGCAAAAATCTGCTTCCTTGTTAATCATAAAGACATGATGCATATTATATTTACACACACACACACACACCCTTCCACAGGCCCAGAGTGGCGCCGTCCGGGGTTTTTCCGGAACAGGTAGTGTCGCCAATGGGTTTTGCGCTCAACCCACCGGGGGCCAATGGAGAGATTGTCCCCCTTGGCCAGGAACCTGCCCACAAAGGCAGGAAGTGGAAGCCTTCCACCTGATACCGCAGCACTGCAGGGTCTCGGGGGAGAAACTTTTTCAAACCTGACGCCCGAGATGGATTAGCTGCTATTCCCCAATGTGTTTACCTAGGCGCACACACAGTACAATGCAGGCACACAAGGCGAAAGAGAAGCAGAGGCAAATAAGGCCATGCTTCAGGAAAAAAGTAGCAAAACAGTGAAGGAGCGAGCGAGCGAAGTCATTACTCATTGTTGTGTGTTGTCAAATGAGATTAACCCTTTCATCTGTTCGAGCAGCCGTGGAGCAGTTCTCACCACGGTGACAACCCGGCCCTTTCTTCTCTATTTTTCTTTGATGCAGTTCCAGTCCAGCAAACAAACTCACCGTGTCCTTTCATCAGGCGGCAGCACACCATAAAAGATGATTGGTCTGCACAGTAACAGGTCTGAAGCTCATTCAGTTATCAGGAGTCTGACTTCTGTCCCAGGACACAACATATCTCCCTTTCTCCTGTAATACCTGTCGCTCTCAAGTATTAGGTTCACTTATTTAAAACCCTTTAACTGCCAGCACCACCATTTGGTAGAGCACATTTCGCGTCTTGATATCTTGCTGAAAAAAGAAAAAAAAAAGTTGAACTCCGTCTGGTTCAGCCAGCTCTACCCTTTGGTTGACATGTTATGCACAAAACAACCTCTAGATGTCACTGTGGTTCAAACAGAAAGCCCTTCAGCTAGCTTCAACTGAGAAAGTTGGCAATGCTAAAAATCACTGCTGAAGAAATCACTCTTTTTGGTCAACTCTTGTAAGGTAACCATATCCTTTTTGACATATTTTAGTGGGCAGGGCACTGACTGAACATAATTAGATAACTTGATGCACAAAAAAAGTTTTATCAAGGGTGTAATTATTTTTTTGAAAATATGCTCAACCAATCGGTCGAATTGGCCTTTTATGGTAAGCTAGCAATACGACTTTTTCAGAGTTTCAGAGATGTTTTCCTATAAAATATGGTAAATAAATGGCTAGATTCATGGTAATATTACTAAATCTAGTACTGCCTTATGAGTCTCAGAATGAAAGAGTGATAATCATTTATATAGCACCTTTCATGAATGGCATTCAGCCCAAAATTGCACACAGATGAGCAAGTTAGGCCAACACAGGATATGGACATGTGCTGTTAGGCCAGTGGTTTCCTGTTAGGCCAATTCAGCATATACAGTAAGATGAGCAAGTATTTTTTTTATCATGAAAAACACTTTACATGACTTTTCTCCATTTCTTTTTTTTTACAATTATAATTTATTATATTTTATGAATATATCTGGTTGTATATATTGCTCATTTTCCATAAAAGAAACAAATGTATTTGAGTTTGTGTTTTTGTTTTGTTTGATGCATTCAAATACTGTACTGTATATGATGATTACTTTTACCATAGAATGCCAGCTCGACCATTTGGTAGAGGCTCATAAAAACAAAACTGTGTGGTCAGTCAAAAAATGTGTTTGTGCTTATTTGTGGCCCATTTGATAAGAAAATGCAAAAAAATAATTTTTCCATAGGTTTTTTCTTGGTCCGGCAGTTAAAGGGTTAATACAAGATGGAACATGTATTATCACACAATAGAAAATGTGATGAATTAATTCTGTAAGTCACAATGGGACTATTGTTTAGTTGCTGTAGGCAAAGCACATAGTGGGAGCAGTTTGGGGCCTATAAAACAATATCAGACAAAAAATAATTATTTAAGGAATGTACTTCAGTAATTGTGATTGATCACTCACGTCAATGCCACTTTTTGCAAGTGCTATTATTTGAATTTTGAATTTGACTTTTAACTCAAGCTGGCGGTAATCAAATCATGCTGCACGCAATTGTTTTACTTGGTGTGTTCATGATATTTAAGTTGTAATGTGGAAACAACCTAACACAGAGTTTTCTGTTATAATCAAGTCGCTTGGGAGCATTACGTTCAAATGCAAGCTTTGAATCAAGTCCTAAATCTTCAGAGCAAATCTCTAGTCATTTTTAAGTCTTAGGGTTCTGAATGCTGGCCAATTCAAAACCATTATGTTTATATTCCCAACGATCAAACACATGCTGTCAGGTCTGAATGACGAGAAAGACTTAAACAATTATTAACAACTTATTTGTGTGACATATTGGAGTCAAAGCCTTATTGTAAACACACTGTTAAGTATCTCACATGTAACATTTGTAAATGATAGCAAACCGTATTAAAAAAACGCAACGAGGCAACTGTTGACTTTGAGTCTTTTCTGTCATGTCGGGAACATTGTAGATTTTTATCTGAAACCACTTGGAGTAGAACATTAATTGTTCGCAAATACACAAACTTATGTTATCCATTATTTTTGGTAGAAGGTCACCATCATCGTCGTCTAGACACCTTGCACTACAGTCTTCCTGCAGATCTGGTTGCCAATATTTGTATAACTGATACCAGTCTCCCTTACCAGTAGATCTGGGAAGGTTAGCTTGAGACCCCTCGAGGACTTCCAAAGGATAAGATCTGAGGTGAAATCACATTTGGCGTGGAAAGAGTAGCCAGCAGATCTAGCCCGCCATTGAATTAGGCGTGCTAGATGTTGCCATACATCTACTGGATGATGCTTTCAAGATGGATTTTGTACCCAGCAAAGGCAAGGCAAGTTTATTTATATAGCACCTTGCAACACAAGGCAATTCAAAGTGCTTCAGAAACATGAAAGACATTAAGAGCATTAAGAAACATATTATAAAATGACATTTAAAAACACTCATTTAAAAAGCAAGGATGATAAAACATGAATAACAAGGGAACATGAATTAAAGTCACAGTGCAGTGTGAGACAATCACATCTGAAATGTTTAGCTCTGACTCTCAATCATTGCTCACTTTTTTGCAGAAATAGTTTTCTTTGACCTCACTGTCTTTCTACGTTCTTTTTTTTTAACTTATCCTTAAGTTATTTCAAGTGTTTCATGCTAAACAAAAATTCTAATCTGACCCCATGGTTCCATTTAGTTTTCGCCGAAACTATTAAATGGCAGGTTGGTATACTGTAGCACCTATGCTCTGAGTGTTAGCGATGCTAATGTTAACACCGACCATATTACGTCCAAAACAGTCGGGCATTGTTTCTGATACTAACGTTTCTGATAGCAACGTTTCTGATAGGGCCGTGGGTCCACATTTCAGATATTACGTCATATCGGACGCAAATCTGGATCAGCTCCGTTGAATGATGGAGTCGAGCATTAAAGGGGACCTATCATGCAAAATGCACTTTTTGATGTCTTTTATACATAACTATGTGTCCCCGGTGTGTCGAGGAACTCACGCAGCGTCAGAAAATAAAACCCTCTCTCTTTCCCTCCGTACCCAAATCTCTAAAAACGGGGGAACAACGGAGCTGATCCAGATTCACGACGTCCGATATGACGTAATATCAGAAATGTGGACCCACGGCCCTATCAGAAAGTTGCCATCAGAAACAATGCCATACTGTTTTGGACGTAATATGGTCGGTGTTTACATTAGCATCGCTAACACTCAGAGTACTGGAGAGCATGTGTGTGAAGAAGCAGGAAGTAAAAAGGAACTCACCTTGTGGTATAACCG
>NW_011332790.1:0-4582 GCF_000735185.1 Notothenia coriiceps
CAATCTCAGGTGCTGCGTCGCAGCATTCAGAGTAATTTGCTCACATTGGGTTCAACGCGTCATAGAGCGAGCAAGTCATTTCATTGGACGAGAGGCATACTATGAGAGCTGGTCACAGGAATGCGTTCAAATGTAGTCAGTAATTTGAGGAACTGTCGAAATGGCAAAAGCAGATAAAGTTGAGCTCGAAAATCCTCCAGCATCATTGAAGTCTCCGGTTTGGGAACATTTTGGTTTCGCAGTTACGTACAAGGATGACGGACAAAGACAGGTGTACCGAACCAAAGCTGTTTGTCGGCATTGTTCAACTAAAATTGGTTACGCGGCTGGCAATACATCAAACTTGCACACTCATTTGAAAAGGCATCAGCCGAACGTGAATATCACCGGTACCAAAAAAAAAAGACAACTGCAAACCCAACTCCCGCTAGCATTTAAGCCTCCACCACTCGCAAAAAGTTCAGACCGAGCCAAAGCTATTACAAACGCCAAATATCCTTATGTTGCCATGTTAGCAAAGCGCTACCTGGCTGTATCTGCTGCCTCTGTCCCTAGCGAGAGGGTGTTCTCCACAGCAGGAGACGTTGTTAGTGCCAGCAGATCTGCCCTTTCGGCAAGCAATGTGGACAAGTTAATTTTTCTTTAAAAAAACATGAAAATACAATGACAAGCAAGTGATAATGTCAAACTGGCTGCTTAGGTACTAGTACAGTTCAAAAACAGATTATTTCAGTTCATCGAAATGCTGCACCTTAATGTTTATTGTAGATTTTGTATGTATTTGAGTGAATATTCACAGTTTAATAATAATTAAAAACCCAAAAAATATTTTATGTTTTGTGATAATTTTTTCTGCTGTACCGAAAACGTACCGAACCGAACAGTGACCTAAAAACCGAGGTACGTACCGAACCGAAATGTTTGTGAACCGTTACACCCCTAGTAGTAGTAGTAGTAGTAGTAGTTGTAGTAGTAGTAGTGCTGTGCAATTAATCATATTTTAATCTCCATTACGATTTTGGCTTGCAACGAAAACAGCGTAATCGAAATAAAACGATTATTTTGCTGCATTCCCTTTCGCAATGATGCTCTCAATTTGACTTGCAGTCCTTTTAATAAAT
Organism: Notothenia coriiceps; assembly: GCF_000735185.1. NCBI lineage: Eukaryota > Metazoa > Chordata > Actinopteri > Perciformes > Nototheniidae > Notothenia > Notothenia coriiceps. Next base: position 1,122 of record NW_011332790.1, read on the forward strand.
CCATATAAACACATTACAAGGGAAGCTTTAGTTGCAGTGTCTTTATTCTCCGGTCCTCCATGCTCCTGTCTCTAGCGTACAGTCAACTTTTACTAACCTCGTCAAGCCGGAGCCTAGCTCGCTACTTCTGGTTTCCGGATAAGGGGTTATCAAAATAAGAGTACTGCGTGTAGCATTATAATTAAACATTACAGGTTGTTTGTGACATTAGTTATCATATTTATATATGTTTAGTAGGTTGTGGAAGTGCTCTCTTTATTGGTATTTATTACTTTGATATTATTTATTTTAAAAAAATGTATCATTGGTTTTTCAGTTGAATTATACATATACAATATAGTTCAGGGTATTCAACTGTTAAAAACATACTGTTCAATTATTATTTATTTTTTAAAAGTTCAATAAATGAATGTTTTCAAAGCCAATGAATAATCATATTTAATAATCGTGATATCAATATTGACCAAATATAATCGTGATTATGATTTTTGCCATAATCGAGTAGCCCTAAGTAGTAGTACTACTGTATGATTTACAATTTGACCAAATGTTACTATTTTTTTTACCCTTTTTTAAAATACATAACTCATGTAGGCTACATCTGAATGTGCCCTTTAAACAAACAAATACAACTAAACAATATATATGTACCAGGGCAATATATATGTACCAGGTCCAGATGATGCTTCCCATATGAGGATCAGTGGTTGTGCAACTTGCTATAAATCTTGAAGCAAATGTGAGGTGTGACATTGATTATATTGCATACATTTAAAATGACTGCTGAATAAAGCCCTCATCATACGGTTGCTGAGTTGCCTGGACGACCAATGAAACCCTTTGGTCAGTCTGAAGTGAATAAAGCTCATTTAAAAAAAGGAGCCATTTACATGAATTATTTTCATTAAAATAATTGTTTTACTACTAGTGAAAAGCTTAAACAGGATTATCTTCCCTCTTCTGAATGTAATGAGAACCTTATTGCTCATGATTATGGGTAATAAAAGTCCATCTCATTGGGAAATCAAATATTTTAATTGGGCAGGGTCAGTGTTTCCGCCAGGGGGGCGTCTTGCCGTCATTTGGGGTGAAACTGACCCCGGGATTCCACCGGTTCCGTCTGCGCCGCGGTTTTGGCATTAGGTGAACTTTTGATCAAAGCCATACAATACTAAAATTAATATGTTAACTAAATGTACATACACTATTGGAAGAAGATTCAAAGTGCAGTAACCATTTTACTCTCTGAAGATAAAATATTGAGGACAGGAACATCTTAACTAATACAACATGATATTGAACGCAAGTCGAGGGAGCTCTGCAATAATAGAGTAATTCCATTAATTATTTCATCCAATGAAAACGAATATGTTAACTGAATTTCCCCACGGGGATTAATAAAGATCCATCTTATAACTAGTTTTATAATTGTACAAGTAATTTCTTGAGTAAAATTCCAACAATTCACTGGTCCAACTTATTAATTTGTTTAGATTTTCTTTGCTTTATGTGGCAGTAAAGTGAATATCTGTAGGTTCTGTACTATTTGTAAAACCAAAAAACATTTGACATTTAAGATGGAATTCTTTGACATTTATAGACAAAACAAGTCGTGGAGAAAATGAGTGAAAGGATCAATCCTAATGAGATGTTTTTTTTCAAACTCTGATAGGCAGCTAGTTGCTCTGACATCCAGTCCCTCTGCAGTGTGCGGATGGAGCTAACGGTGGACCTGCGGGGTGTCAGTCTCCTCAGGGTGCTGCTGTAGTCCCTCAGAAAATGTCACATACATGTCAGATTCACCTTTAAGGACAATGTCTCCAATTATCCTTAGCTCTGAAACCCTTAATGCCTTCATCTAATGTGAAAAGACAGCTCTGCTTCCTTTTCAGATCTATAGACACACGCTCTCTTCTCCTTTCTTTCAATCAAGAAATGCATGAGTACACTGTTCTCTTGATTAGGCATACTTATTGCCAATTATTAATTCTAACAACTTGCAGCTCTTTTAAACTGAATCTAATATGTAAATTCAGATTGATCAAGAGATTAAACTGCTGCTCAACTGAAGCGAGACATGTTTTAAGTGATAGGGACATACTGATTTATCGGCTGAACATCAGCAACCTCAGGAGATGGCAAGCAACTGCTACAACTGCAATGTTTTAGATTCTTCTCTTTTCTTTCTTTTTTATCCAGCAGCGTGACGAGGTGCTGAGCAATGCGGGTTTCTAGTTTTTCTCTGGTAGCCGAGAGTTCAAAAATCTTAAACTTCACTGTCATTTCTTTTATAGTCATCCAATCACAGGGCCGAAGGGGCAGGAAGTGCTCCAAGGACACAGAGTATGTATGAACTGAAACGTTTTTCTCATACAGTATGTACTGTAGTTGTAAAACAGACTCAAAAGACTGATGTTTTATTCGTTATATTAAAGATTTGTTCATAAATGTCTGGGTGAATGTATTTGTTTTCCTGGCACAAAGGGACAAGAACAAAAGACATAGATATTGGATAACAGTCAAATTGTTTTTTTAATTCTTATATGTGCCCAGAATGTTACAATTGGTGCCTCATTAATAAGTGACCATACATTTCTCATATTTTTTGGTACGAGATGTGGTCTTCTGGTTTCAGGGTGTTTTATAATAAGATTTCTATTTATACAAGGAATGGCACTATAGGAAAAATAAATGTTGCCAGCAGGCTGCTCTGTTGCACACACCAACTTATAATGACAAACGTTGCAGAAGAAGGGCCAGAAATTCTGAAGCTAGATACAAAAAGGCCAAGAGTGCACAAATAACTCATGACAACAATTGCCTGGAGAAGGCCATTGGAAGTATGACTCGTTGAACCTTGAAGTAGCAAATCCAGTACAATCCAGACAACCCAGAGCAAAGACTTTGCTACATTGGGAATTTCATTGAAAAATAAATTGATGTCTCAGGGATTACGGATGTAAAGATACAAGATATTTGGTAGAGAATAACTAGGGAAATACCATGATTCCTCAATACGAATTTCATTGATAAATATAACATGTATTTTGCCCACACATATTTTGAAGAGGAAGAATTAAAATGTGGGTACACTGTATTCTTTCCTTTCACACTTTAACTTTCAAACTGAGACAACTTGAAAGAGTGTTTTGCAAGATTGACAATGAACACAAAATATTGCGATAATTGCAGTCTGTACGTGGAGTTGTTTACTGCATTTTCTGTCTAATGGCAAATATGTCCTTTTTTAAAGTATTTCCTGTCGAGCTAAACCATGTTACTCGTTAAAAATTGCAATAACTTCAACGTGTGGAAATGAAATTAATCTGAAAATATATACTGTAGGTATAGTTATGCCCAGAACCATCAGTGTGTTAAGTGACCTTCCCTTGAGTAGCACCCTGAGGCCACCCTGCCTCTCCCTTACAGTCCTATCACACTTCTTTTGTTAACACTCATTA
>NW_011332791.1:0-5437 GCF_000735185.1 Notothenia coriiceps
TGATATCACTGCCCCGTCTAAGACACGATCTGACTTTAATTACATTTGTCTCGAGTGTTTCGTCAACTTAATGTGTTGCTTAAAATAATACTTCTGCATACAGTATGTGACACTGTAAGTGTTGCACGGCCAGATACGGCTCAGCTGACTCAGATAAGGAGATATATGATACATGATGTGATATGCCGCGGACTGTACTTAATGTTACTCTGATCCGGTTACTTATGTTGTGGCAGATATTTAAGTAAGCTTTCTTAACACTAATGTTAGAATAGTCAGATTGCTCTGAAGATGGGAGGTGATATTCTATTAATGTTCACGTTCACACAGTCGGTGATTTTTGCCGGCCGTCTTTCCTGCAACGGCAGTTTTTCTGTATTTCCTTTGTCCTGTAATATGACTTGATCGCTTTAAACTCCGCACACTGAGCTCTGATTGGTCAGCAGGCAGTGCTTTCACTGAGTTGATCTCTTAGCCTGCAACCTAACCTGCTCCGGAGCAGGTTAGCCGCACAGCATAAGTTACCATGGAGATCTAGCCTGCTAAAAAGAGAACCAGCGTCGTAGGACCGGAAACCCAGAGTTTCCCCTGAAGTTAGCCGGCTAAGCGAAAATCCTGCTTCGTAGTACAGGCCTCTGATGTTTTTTTGTTGTTTTGTTTCTTTCCGTTAAATGTCAAGTAGGAACTAACTCATTTTTGTAGTACGTTTTTGTGTTTCTCTTATTTTCTTACGATACTGTCATGAAGGACAGACCATCTATTTCTATTTGTTTTTAATTTCTTTTAGAAAGGGGCAGGTAATAAAAGATTATTTTCTTCTCCCCGCTCCGTTTCAGCTACGGTGTGTTTATAGAGACATGTTTTGTAAACAATTGTTATCCATCAAAAAATGTTTAATGAAATGAGTAAAGAATTAGTAGATATACAAATATAATTTCCCCACTGTGCTGCAGATGCGCAGTAACTTGATACAATAACAGAAAAGCATACCTTTCTGCTGCCCATGGGGAGAGTACTAGTATTTTTTGTGAGTCTTCCTGCATTTATGAAAGCAGGAATATACTTGCTTATTTTAGTAAAATGAGAAGAGTCCCCATTTACCAGGTAATAAAAACTGCACACAAATTCACATATTAGCAGAAAAATGAGTCATTTCTTATGAGCTTATCTCAATTTAGCCACACGCTACCTAATGTCAGTGCTTATGCATAACAGCGAGACATGAGGCATGGATTCCACATTCACATGGTGGAGAATGAGAAACAGCAAGAGCGAAGAAAAGCATCCCGATAATGAGCGAAGGTCCTTAAAGAAGCCCATTAGCCCTAATAAGCTGCAGTTTCTACCAACCCTGGGGAGAAGCTGCAGGTGCTCACACCAGCACACACACATTTCTGAACTACTCTCATCCATTTGTATTGAACACACACACTCTCACACACACATTTGTGCCTCTAGGAAACAGTAATTTGGTCCCGGGTCCGTGGGGAGAGTTATCGATCAGGGGACGATGGTTGCAGTTTGATCTCTCAGCCAGGAGCCCTCATTACTCCACTGCTGCTCTTATTCAAGCTTATGCAAGCAGAGGAAGTGAGGAGGAGGAGGAGGAGGAGGAGGAGGACTAATTTGCAGCCACATGCATCACATCTCAGTCAGCCCATCTCAGAGCTACTCCCCTGGGAATCAATGCACATATTTTAGACCACTTTGGTTCCTCTTTCCTGCATCTTATTGACAGCTTATTACACAGCTTAGTTGAATACTCGATTCTGATTGGTCAATTCGGACATTTCAGAGGTTGTTAATACTCCATAACACACCGCTGCTAAGTAGGATCAAGGGAGAGAAGGAAAGATGTTAAAAGACGTCAGAGAAATCCACAGAAGAAGACAGACAGGAAGTCAACTTTAATGATCGGGCATTGTTTAAGGATTTGTTAGTGGAAAAGAAACTGTGAACAGACTTTGACAGTTACTTGGAGTGATCAATGTTTTCCGGTGTTCTTTTTTTCAATAATGACTGCCTCGCTTAACGTTATCCCTTAGATCCACTTAGGTTGTTTTTTTTAACCACAGACCTTATTTCTGGCTAGCAACCAAAAACAAACGCTGAAAACCATTGACCGCAGCAACTGCTCAAATACTGACACATTTCAGGGTTTAAAGACAAGCTCTTGACCAATCGGAGTGAAGTCTTAGTTCATGTAATAAAGAAGCACATTATAACTTATTCCACTACAGTAGTTTCAAGCTCTGTTCTGAGTTTCTCTTTTTAACAAAAAATACATCTGTTCCCCTTTATTTCAGTTTGAAGCTACTGTCATTTCACAAACCAACCAGATGTCTTCCCATTTAAATCCATCGGAAACAAAGATTTCCTTTTTAGGTTCATTGACAGTATTTTAACACAACGGCAAACTAAATGCTAGTGATTGAGATCAGTCTTTCTGTTTGAATAAAGAACTTTGTTGATGGAGATAACGGCTTATGTGTGTGCTCCCGTAGATAAGATCCTTCCATATGTAAGACGTCTTGAATCGGTTTAATTTGAGTTTTGTTTAATCCTTTTATTTCCCTTGAGTCTTGAATGTCTCAGATGCATTTAAATGTGGCCTTTGTTGTTTCTGTTATCTTTGTTTTAAAGCTTGAAATGTGTGTAAATTGAGTATTTTGAATCCTCATGTTCAACAATACGACTGATGCTTGATTGTTTACAGAATCGCGGACAGATTGAAGATGACACTCTCGGATGAATGTGGTAATCATGTAGAAAACATGTGATTTCCTAAGTGTTTCAATAGCAAAGAGAATGGGCTGTAAAACCATCGCTGCGAGTCTTTGAGGCAGAACTTTGGGAAATGTGTTTGGTTTCAATCTAACGTACATTATGCAATCATTTCCTTCAATCTGAGCAATTGGCTGATTTCCTTTTATTGAAACTAATCATAAGCGTGGTTCCTCTGCAGTTGTACTTTCCATCTCGCTGTTTTCTGCCCCATCCTAGAGTGACATTTGGGCGTCTGCTTAATAGCTTTCCAGGCGTCAATAGTACATCCTAAACAGCCGTTGAATTGACGCTTGATGATTGCTATCATTTAAGGATCTTTCTCTGCCCTTTAGCTCACAGAATAGATTTCGTCAAGACGGTTGCAGCAGAAAAAAAACCCAGTTCACAACAAAAAATAGTACGGTAACACTTTATTTTAAGGTACAACATGCATATTAGCAGTATATTTGCTCTGTATTAGTCATTATTAACCACTTATTAATGCCTTATTCTACATGACCACATTCTGCAAGTACTAGGCCATTAGTTAAGAGTTTGCCCTCAATAACCCTCTAATTAGTGCTTATTTATTGTAAGTAAGGATGTTGTTGTACATGAGTTTTGGTCTTAATATGCTCAATATGGGCCTAATAAGGCATTCTCTCATAGTAACACCTAACACATATGGTTCTTATGTAACAAGACATGAAACTACAAGTGTTACTTGTGTCCAAATAACTCAAAATGTGGTATTTCTAACTCAGAATAAGTTCCCTATTTTAAAGTGAAGTCTTGTTCATAACCAATAAGCTAGTAGTTTGACTCTAACATGTTAATGAACAACTAGTTGATGGTGAATATGTGTACCTTAATCTAAAGTGTTACCAAAAGTAAATATGGAATGGGAAACGCCAACAACAGAAACACTGACAGTAACAGGAGCGACACTGCTAACACAAAAAAGCACATTTAGTCCCGTTTCACCCAACCATGCTCTGAAATAGAAAAGATAAACAGCACTCGGTTGGATTTCCCAGGAGCCTTTACAGCTGCAGAGGGTTGAGGTGTGACATTTGTGTAATGGAGACCAAGTATTGGTTTTGTGGCTTTGTGGAGCGCAATGAAAGGTGCAGCTCTGAGAAATGAAGGAACCTTTTTTTAAGCGGGTGTTCCTTTCAGCTCACTGAATATCATCCAGCTCATTGCACGGCTACTGACTAAAGAGATCCATAATTTGACCCGCCATAGGAGATGTCTGGAGCCCTTCTTCTTCTTCTTCTTCTTCTTCTTCTTCTTCTTCTTCTTCTTCTTCTTCTTCTTCTTCTTCTTCTTCAGGCTTTTGTGCTAATTAATTAAACAAATTGAGCTTTTTAATTTAAGGGTTTCATGTGTTCCACCAATGTCTTTTAACAGTCTTTGGATAAACATGCTTTGCTGTATGTTGTAAGAAATTAAAATCAATGTTGATATGGCGTAATTTAAATTAAATACAGGGTTTTAATTTAAAGCTGTTTTATTCTGAAAAACCGGAAGTTCACACTAACTTTTAACTTAAAACCTCTATTCTGAAAATTCATCATTTCCGGTTAGCATTAGCATGTGGCTAACATTTTCAAACAGTGAATTCAAGGTGTAATGACATGTGGTGTTGTACACTAAACACACTGTTTTTAACTCTCACTTATTGACGCTACAAAACGTTTATTAGGGAATGTTTAAATGACCACAGACATTAGAATGATGTAATTTAGCAACAGAAAATGGCAGGATTTGCATTGGACACGCCCCCGTCGACGCCGGCCAATAGGAGAAGAGTTGATAGCTCGTGATGGACAGGAAGAATCAATCTCTTTCACCCCAGCTGACAGCAGCTGACCCCACAGGCAACCGCTGAATGGGGAGAGCGCCTCCAAGCAGAGTCTCATTTGTATATCATCGCACTATTTTGTTTAATTAAATGCTGTTAACTTTTATAAGCTTCCTTGGACTCTTTTCAGTTTATCCTGGTCTCTGGGTTTTAAGAAATCCTAACAATGTTCACATTAAGCTAGTAGGAATGTAACGATAGATTGCGAGATGGATGAATCTAAATGAAAATATGCGAAAAAATCCCTTAAGTTATTATTTGTCTTTATATTCATTTTTGTAAAAATAAATAAGAGTAAAGAAAATCTGCCTTTTTTTCTACTTTTGTGACTTAATACTGTATACAGATACGTTGACAAACCGTGAGTTTATCGGAACCTATTTCGTTTTAATGATTGTAGATGAAGACACATATAGATATCAAAATCATGCACACAATGTGTATTAATCCCCGGCTGAAATGGTCCCCAAAATGCTCTATACCGTATATAACCTTCAAACTCAAATTCCTTTATATGTCTTTCTTCTTCTGCTGCTCCCTTTAGTGTTTACTTCCTGTCTTTCTTCTTCTGTTGTTCCCTTTAGTGTTTACTTCCTGTCTCTCTTCTTCTGCTGTTCCCTTTAGTGTTTACTTCCTGTCTGTCTTCTTCTGCTGTTCCCTTTAGTGTTTACTTCCTGTCTGTCTTCTTCTGCTGTTCCCTTTAGTGTTTACTTCCTGTCTGTCTTCTTCTGCTGTTCTCTTTAGTGTTTACTTCCTGTCTGTCTTCTTCTGCTGTTCCCTTTAGTGTTTACTTCATGTCTGTCT
>NW_011332792.1:0-3539 GCF_000735185.1 Notothenia coriiceps
GATGATTGTCTTACTTTTAAACTTCATGTCAATAACCTGCTTAAAAAGCTGAGGGTTAGGCTAGGTTTCTTTTTCAGAAACAAGTCCTGTTTCTCGCTTGAGGCCAGGAAAAGGCTAGTCACTGTGACCTTCTTACCTGTGCTGGACTATGGTGATTTGTTGTATATGAATGCACCTGCCTATTGCCTGAACAAGTTAGATGCCGCCTATCACAGCGCACTGAGATTTGTCACAAATTGTAAAGCACTTACTCATCACTTTACCCTGTATGCCAAGGCAGGTTTGCCATCACTTACTGTAAAGAGGCTCAGTCATTGGTACACGTTTTTCTATAAAGCTTTGTTTGGTAAACTCCCGTATTATATCTGCTCTCTGATAACACAGATAGTTGCAAGCAGCTATTGTCTGAGATCGCATGATGTACTATTGTTATGCCAAGAGCAAGGACTGTCTTAGGTAAGACAGCTTTTATGTGCGCAGCTCCACTTGCTTGGAACAATCTTCAGCAAGAATTGAAACTGAGCAATCTCATTCCTCTGCATCTTTTTAAAGCTAGGCTAAATGAAATGCTTGTTGATACTATGGGAACTTATAAATGTCTATAACTATGTAAATGTATCCTGTAAATATAATGTATGATGTCCTTTATTGTTTTATGTTTCATGTGGAACCTATATGCTGCAGGTCTCCCTTGAAAAAGAGATCTATGATCTCAATGGGACTAATCTCGTTAAATAAAGGTTTGAAATTAAATGAAATTAAATGAGTAAAGACTCCGATTAATGCAGTTTATAGTAGTGATAAAGGGGACATGATGGTGGAGCGCGAGGAATCTTGGAGGGTTTTTACTCCGAAGAGGGCTTCTCGGGGTATTATTATAATAATAATAATAATAATAATAATAATAATAATAATGAAATGAAACAAGAGAATTATGATACTGTAGAAACGTAAGCAGTATCAAATTGATAAACTAAATATTATTGACTTACAAATTATATATAAACAAATTATCTACCTAATTACACATCCGAAAAGGCGTTGGAAGGAGTTTACCCTTATTTAACCCCACCCCTTCTCCCAAAAACTAAATTAACATTTTTGTTTTCTTTTAACAAAATATACATCTAAATGTATGTCTACACATACACGGACGCACACACATACGTATGTCTATACAATATAAATTTACAATTATAAATAGATGATATCATTCTTACTAAAATATATATACAGTATATATATATTTAGGTTGTATGTCAAATTTGATAAGACAAATATAAAGAGGTATAGATGTTATTTCGACCAGCCAGAATTGAGAAGATGATCAGAACAAATCAATATTCAACCACTTGAGGTACATTACCAAGGCACCAAAACATTTAGCATGTATTTAGAGTCATGTCCTCTTCTTTCTCTGTGAGCCAGCACATTCACACATATACAATTAATTATTGATATCAAAATATTGATTAGTGCAGCTTTCAGTGGCAACCTGCAAGTAAACAGTGTGGCCTTTTATTTGACTGATATGATGCATGATACCAAGTGTCCATCTTTTCCTCTCAGAAAAAAAAACACAACGCCGTAAGAAGTCTCCTGCGCTCTGCTAATATGAAGTATGGACTGGTTATTCTTTGGAAGAAAAAAATAACTTGTGAAACCTCAGTTACATCGATTTTGTCAGTTAATGCTTTGAATGTATTGTGCAACTTGTTACACTAGAGGGGATGTTGAGCATGCGTGCTCACTGCTCTACGTGCCACAGCTCTGCTAAATGGAGCGGAGTTGTAGGAGTCTAAAGAGGGAAATTATGATTTATCTGCTGATATTGCATATTATTATTTCATTGGCCCTCTTTTTGTTTTCTTGTTTCGGGTGAGGAGAAGGCAGGAAAGTTGGGAATTAAGGGAATCAGGGTTTGCTATATGACATTGTAAATTACGTTAAAATACGCAAGTCCACAAAGTATATTTGGTTTGATACATATGACTAGATTAATTGTTCTCTCATTAAACGTATGCGGTCTTAACTCCAATCTAAAGATTACAAAATGTCTTGATGTCTTGAGTCGAAAAAAGGCTGATATTGCATTTCTTCAAGAAACTCACTTATTAGCTGAAGATATAAATAAAATTGGGAATAATATTTATAAAGTTGTGGCTTACTCATCTTCAAACAGTAAAACTAAAGAAGTAATCATTTTGATTCGCAATAACTTAAGATTACATATTGTTAACAAAGGTCAAGATCAAGATGGAAGAATTGCTTATCTTCAAGGAGTCATTTGCAATAGAAAGATAGCTTTGATCGCATGCTATGCACCTAACTCATATGAACCTACGTTCTTTTAATTATTTTCAAAAGTAATTTCCGAAATGACCAATTATGACATTATTATTGGTGGTGATATGAATGCTGTAATAATCCATTGTTATAGTTCAAGGAATACCAAAGCAATTCATCAGCTAACCTAGCATTAAGTACCATTAAAAATAATTATGCGTTGGTAGATATATGGAGAGTAAGGCATCCTATATCAAAAGAGTTTACTTTCTTTTCTAAGAGGCTTCTTCCCAGCATGTTGTTTCTGCAGATGTTTCAACAGATTTGAATTGCTGTTTTGGGCAGTAGATAGGATCTTTGACCCGCCAAGACACAACTTACATTTAACTAAAACGTTCTTTTCTTTGTGCTCGACAAAAGTGAAACAGTGAAAATACCTCCAGGCGGAGAAACTCGACTTGAGCTCTGCTACCGCCATGATAGTCTTGTTAGTAAACACAAACACGCCCACAGCGCGTCTCCGCGTGTGACACAGGAAGTATCTAAGTACATTTACTCAAGTACTGAAAAAATAACGGAGTAACGCACCATGTAGTAACGGTAACTGAGTTACTGAATTTAAAAAATAAAGCGTTAGAGTACTAGTTACTGCCAAAAATAACGGCGTTACAGTAACGCTTGTTTGTTGTTTTTATGTTTCATGTGGAACTAAATGATGCAGGTCTCCCTTGTAAATGAGATCAATGATCTCAAGGGACCAATCTGTCTAAATAAAGGTTTGAAATGAAATGAAAGCGTTACAGTAACGCGTTACTTTGTAACGCGTTAGTCCCAACACTGCTGGCAAGTAAACTCAGAAATAACGAGCAGCTGGCCCAAATATCCTCAATTACGAATAATGATGGCATTGTCCTTTATGATCCAGTTCGTATTAATCATGAATTTGAACAGTTCTATAAACATTTATATACATCTCAACTACAGACATCAAAGGCAGAGTTAGAACATTTCTTTGTGGATCTGAATTTACCACATCTATCCCCTGGGGACATTGATCGCTTAGATTGTGAAATAACACTTAAAGAATTATCTGAAGCATTGAAAGACATGAACCTTGGCAAATCCCTTGGTATAGATGGTATCCCTTCGGAATTATATTCCCAGTTTTGGCCTGATTTAGGACTAATATTATTGGAAATTATTCAGGTAGCACTTAAAGAATGAGATTTCCAAAAGGATACCAATACAGCTAT
>NW_011332793.1:0-2735 GCF_000735185.1 Notothenia coriiceps
AAAGCTTGTCTGTTGAATGAAAGTTGAGTTGATAAGTAGGATAGGTCCCTGGAGTCTGATTTATTTTTAAGCTGCAGCTTATGTTTGTCTCCTTGTCAGTAGAGCAAGCATGGGGCTTTGGAATTATGACTCCAGTGATATTAAGGCGCTGCTTCTGACTGCATCTTCCCTCTGCTTATCCTCAGCTTCGCCGGGGAACAGACTTACTTTGACGAGATCAAACAGTTCTACTACAGAGATGAGTTCAGTCACCAGGTGCAGGAGTGGAACAGGCAGCGAACTCTTGCCATAGAGAGAGCCCTCACTCAGTTCCTCTACCCTCAGATGGCCAAGGAGCTCAAGAGCAAACTGATCACTGAGGCCAAGGAGAGCATTGCCGGGTAATGCCTCACGATATCTGTCACGTTGTATCAGTATTGTATAAATATATATGAAATTATAGAGCAACATTGTTTAAAAATGTATGTTTGATGAGTGTGTTTTTATGAACCCTCTGTGTTTCTCCTCACAGTCCTGCTGCCGTCGGTTGTACAACTGGCTGAAAGTGGCTCCTTACCGACCAGATCAGCAGGTTGAGGAAGACGATGATCTGATGGATGAGAGTCAGGGCAAAGGCATTCGGGTGCTGGGAGTAGCATATGCGCCCAGCAGGTATTTACCCTACAGTATTGTCTGCATTCACAGTATGTATTCAGTTCCTACCCTTTTTGGTATGAAAGTAAAGGTTACCTCTGCGCACTAGGGCTGTCCTGAATTCCATTTTTCGAGCTCCGGATAGTCGTTAGTAATCAACAGCAAATATTCGGCCCGCACGGGGGGGACTGGGGGGGGTGCGTAGTAATCAGCAGTGAACCGCTTCGACACGTGTATTTCGGTTTATTCACGGCATTCATTTTGTTATTCTACAGTATTGTTGTGTAAGTGTAATTTGGCTTGGCTTCCTATTTTGTATGGACATGCTTTTATTTTGAAGGAGAGTTAGCGCTGTGGACAGGAAGTTGTTGTTGCTATGGAAACAACGTGACGGAGATTAACGGAGAAAAGTCATATCTACATATAAAGACGGAGAAAGTAAACGATAACGTTTATGGTTAAGTGTTAGCACCCCCCGAAGAGGCACAAGCTCTTACGTTGATATTGGAGATTTCAATAATTTCAATAATAAAAAAATTTAAAAAACGGAGACAAAACGAATATCCGAATAACAAAATTGAAACCCGAATAGTACTCCAACGAACGAATATTCTGATATTCAGGTACAGCCCTACTGCGCACTTACTCAAGGGGCTCACTCATAAGTTCGTGAAAGTGACTGAGTAAGTGTGCTGCAGGCTTTACACAGTCTAAACGGATACAGTGACTTACTTTAAATTAACAACAAAGCAATGTTTACTGCATTTAAGACACACTTATTTGACACAACCGTTTCTGACTTACCCACTTTGCTCCAACAGAGACACACCCGTGTTCTGTGCTCTGATCAACGGGGAAGGGGAGGTGGCCGACTTCCTGCGTCTGCCCTACTTCATGAAGAGGAGGAACGCCTTTAGGGAGGATGAGAGAGAGAAGAAGGTACCAGCTGAGAACAGTTAATAGTCAACAGTTGCTTTTGTTAAGGGATGCATCTTTGAGATGATCTCTCACATGTGTGTGTTATCTTCAGGCCCACGACATCGAAACCCTCAAAAAGTTTCTATCTGGGAAGAAGCCTCATGTCGTGGCTGTCGCTGGGGAAAACAGGTAACATTAGTTAGTTTTTCTTAATGTGCTGAAAAGCTACATGTAAACAACATTTCCAAGTTATTATTGAGTTGCGGTTGAAACACTAAAAACCTGCCATGTGCTGCAGAGATGCTCAAATGATCATGGAGGACATCAAGAGGGCCATCAGCGAGCTGGAACAAGAGTCCTCTGTCCCCGCTGTGGGAGTGGAGCTCGTTGACAATGAGTTGGCCACGCTGTACATGAACAGCAAGAAGTCTGAGGTAAACACTCAACACCTCACTGTAGTATCTTCATCACACACTGGCTCTGAAACATGGGGTTTCACGCTTCACTGTGGCGAGTAACCACAGCAAGTTCACACTAACTGGTGGATTGAAGACATGCTCCAAAGCTCACCTCATCCTGATCCTCTGCTTTCTCTCTGTGCAGGTTGACTTTAGGGATTACCCCCCCTTGCTGCGACAGGCTGTGTCAATAGCCAGGAAGATCCAGGACCCCCTGATAGAGTACGCTCAGGTTTGCAGCACTGATGATGATATTCTCTGCCTCAAACTCCACCCGCTGCAGGTGAGACTGTTATAGGCTATTATATCTTTCTATATATTGTGCTTTATATTTAGTTTTTTTTGTTTCTTCCAAAAGTGTTACAGCCATAATCACACCATTTCCTTCTTAACAGTCTACTTTAAATATATCAGTGTGTGTCACTATGTTAAAAAAAAAATGGAATTGTGATGTTCGTCTTTTGTATGCTTTCTGGACATTTGGTAATAGGTCATGACAGTTTGTTTTTATTTGTATCAATAAATATTAGGGATGTAACAATATATCGAATATCGCGGTAAATAGATCTCTCAATACCGTCGTGAGACTGACTAAATCTACCGCGATTTATTTTTTTAAACCTTTATTTAACCAGATGGTCCCATTGAGATCATCGATCTCTTTTTCAAGGGAGGCCTGTCCAACATGGTTACAACATGAACATAAAACAACAGATAACACAAAAG